>NC_134361.1:53843004-53963004 GCF_048569485.1 Anomaloglossus baeobatrachus | reverse complement strand
TAACGTTTTCTTGAGCAGCGCAATCCGTAGGATTTCACTGCGCATGCTCTTTTTTTTTTTTTCTTTAAATCACAAACTTTATTTTGTCTCTCGGTGGCCGAACGTTCAGCTGAGCGCCCGCCCGCCGGCATGTGAGAGCGCTGAGCTGAGTGCCCGCCCGTCGGAATGTGAGAGCGCTCAGCTGAGCGACCGGCCGCCGGCATGCCTGGCCGCCGGCACGTGAGAGCGCTCAGCTGAGTGCTCGGCCGCCGGCTATTGAGAGTGATCAGCTGATCGTTCACAATAGTCTGCTGCCGGTAAACTGTAAAGAAGAAGAAAAAAAAAATAAAAAAAAAAATAAAAAGCTTTCCGTTGTTTTGTACGATCCGTAGCATCCGTTGTGCCACTATATGCAACGCATCCGTTGCATCCCTCAGACAACGCAATGCTACAGAAGCCGTCCAACGCAAGTGTGAAAGTATCCTTAGTGAACTGGAGGCCATTTCCCATGAGGAACATTCTAAGATTTCTCTCTGGATTTGCATCATGTTTGCAGTTGGTCATCAGAGACAAAAGAGCTATTTTGCTATGAAGGGGTGGAAATCAGATTGTGTGTTGAATTTGGAGACACCAATTGTTATATTAGTTGCGTTAGGCTATTTCGATTGTTCTTGTTTCATTTATGTGAAATCGCAGAAAATTTGTAAATATTGCCAGTAAACCTAATTTGCAACTAGGGTTGAATAATATCGATTGCAACTGTGCATTCCACTAAAAACGGCTTTACACGCTGCGACATTGCTAGCATTTGCTAGCGATGTTGCGAGTGATAGCACCCACCCCCGTCGTTGGTGCGATATGTGGTGATCACAGCCGTAGCGAACATTATGGCTACAGCAGCTTCACATGCACAAACCTGTTCAGTGACGTCGCTGTGACCGCCGAAAAATCCCTCCTTCAGGGCCTGTAGCTGCCTGATCGATTTGCTGGAAGGCAAAGCAATCAGATGATGTGTCAGGTTCAAGGGCCTGAATCACATGACACAGCAGCTGATTGTATAAACGGCTTTTATACAATCAGCTGATGCATCAGTGCAAAAAAAAAAACAAAACAAACTACACACTTCTCTGCAGACTCCTGTCCGACAGCATCAGCTGATAGTTAGCCGGCCGGGCAGTAAAAAGCCGGCCTCACCGCTCGACTTATAGTGTCAGCTGATTCCGTCAGGTGGCCGCATCAGCTGATCATCGCCAGGTCTGAGAGAGAGAAAAGAGAGAGTAAACAGAGAGAGGGAGAGAAAGATAAGAGGAGAGAAGAGAGAGAAGGAGAGACAGGAGAGAGAGGAGAGAAAGAAAGAAAGAGAGAGAGAGAAGAGAGAGAGAAGAGAGATAGAAGAGAGAGAGAAGAGAGAGCAAGAGAGAAGAGAGAGAAGAGAGAGAGAGAAGAGAGAGCAAGAGAGAAGAGAGAGAAGAGAGAGAGAGAAGAGAGAGAGAGAGGAGAGAGAAGAGAGAGAGGAGAGAGAAGAGAGAGAGGAGAGAGAGGAGAGAGAAGAGAGAGAGGAGAGAGCAGAGAGAGAAGAGAGAGAGAAGAGAGATAGAAGAGAGAGAGAAGAGAGAGCAAGAGAGAAGAGAGAGAAGAGAGAGAGGAGAGAGAAGAGAGAGAGGAGAGAGAAGAGAGAGAGGAGAGAGGAAGAGAGGAGAGAGAAAGAGAGGAGAGAGAGGAAGAGCAATGCAGCCTCATTTCGTGAACTGCTCCGATTTTAGAGGTGTGTCCCGCGGCTCACAGCTGATGTCCGGCTCCTCCCCTCAGTGCATAATTAAATAAAATTATAATTATAATTAAATAATAACTATAATTTAAAATTAAATTAAATTCTTTACCGGGACAGCCGGGACTCAAACTCGTGAACTAATTCTCCTTAGACAGTAGCTCTATCCATTGAGCCACTGCCTCTAATGAAAAGCAGAGGAAGGTTTGGTAATCTTTACCTCTGTATTGCACGTGAGAATCCAGGAGTAGATTATTCAGCTACAATGATGAATGGAGGGATGGATGGAGGGATGGATAAATGGATGGAGGGATGGATGGAAGGATGGATGGATGAAGGGATAGAGGGATGGATGGAGGGAGGGAGGGATGAAGGGATGGATGAATGGATGGAGGGATGGATGGAGGAATAGAGGCATGGATGGAGGGATAGAGGGATGGATGGAGGGATGAAGTGAAGGATGAATGGATGGAGGGAGGGATGGATGGAGAGATGGAGGGAGGGATGAATGGATGGATGGATGGAGGGAGGGATGAATGGATGGAGGGAGGGATGGATGGAGGGATGGATGGATGGATGGAGGGAGGGAGGGATGGATGAATGGATGGATGGAGGAATGGATGGATGGATTGAGGGATAGATGGATGGATTGAGGGATGGATGGATGGATGGATGGATGGAGAATTTGATGGAGAATTGGATGGAGGGATGGATGGATGGATAGAGGGATGGATGGAGAGATGGAGGGAGGGATGGAGAGATGGAGGGAGGGATGGAGGGAGGGATGGAGGGAGGGATGGAGGGACGGATGGATGGGAGGGCAAACACCGGCACTAACCCCTTATTATCCCGATTGCCACCGCAGCAGGGCAATTTGGGATGAGCTGGGTAGAGTTCCGGGACTGTCGCATCTAATGGATGCGGCAATTCCAGGCGACTGCCTGCTGATATCGTTAGGGTGGTGGGCTCCCCATAACGTGGCGCTCCCCATCCTGACAATACTAGCCTCCAGCTGTTTGGCTTTATCTTGGCTGGTATCAAAATTGGCGGGAACCACAGTTTTGGTTTCTTTTTTATTATTTATTTATTTTACTGCACGATATTGACCCGCCCGCCGGCGGCTGTGATTGGTTGCAGTGAGACAGCTGTCACTCATCGTGGGGTCGTGTCTGACTGCAAGCAATCATGGGCGCCGGTGGGCGGGGAAAGCAGGGAATACCAGATTGAATAATGAAGCGGCAGCCATTTTCAAAAGAGGAAAAGCCACCGGAGCTTTGTGACAGCCGTGCAGCGCCGCGCCCGTGATCGGTGAGTAGGAAAGAGAGAGGGATTGTGCGGGGGACGCAGGACACATGCAAATACACAACATGCGCTGTGAAAAGCCACGCTTTTGGTGATCGAACCGTTATCGAACGGTAACTCGAACGGTCGAACGTGAAGCAAATCGTTCGAGTTCGTCGAACGACTTGAATGTTACCCAAAATCACTCGAATTTAAAATTGGCCAACCGTTTGAATCGAACATCGCTCAAATCTACTAATGACGTGACCCCGACGATATAGTGTTAGCGATGTCGCAACGTGTAAAGCCCCCTTAAGACTTATGAAAGTTTGCATTTAACAACAAATGTTCCAATTTCAAAAAATCTTGGAAGAAATTATTTTGTAATTCTTGTCCAGTTGTCATGGCGGTGTACGGATGGAACAGGAGCTCCTAGGCTGACCCTAAGACTGGAACTCCTGTGCTGTCCCTTATCTCGATGGTAGACTTGATAGTAGCCAGGTTCGAGCCTCCAACGTGGCCCTGTCTACTTTCCAAGCCCTTATACTACTTCCCCCACTCAGGAAGTGGGCCGGAAACCCAGTAACCAAAACCCCACAAATAATCACAGAAAAGGGTAAATGAAAACTCGTGCACACTGCACTTAAACACAACGAGGGATAGTATATGAACTGAGGAGTAACTAACTCAAAAGGGGTAGGAAATAAATACACAACTGGAGAACTCACACACCACGCAGAACTGTAACTTGAAGATCACCATACAACTGGATAACCACAGGAACCAGGAAGAAAAAAGCTATATCTGGCACTCCGCCCCAGAATCCAGAACCTTATAAAGGCTGGTGATGGTGATCAGCTGCCTGAGCTCCCAGTAGCTGATCACAGACCAGCAGAAATTAACTCCTGCTGTACTGGAGAGCAGTGAAGCCAGAACCAGCCAATGCCCATGACAGGCTGTACAACTAAAGAATCCAAGGCAGCTTGTCGGACTCTGCAGTGTGAACAGAGTCCGACACCGCCATGACACCCAGTGAGTGCAACGCAGAACACCGCACGACACCAGCTTACGTTTTTGATCATCTACTACTTTGTTGAGTATCTTTGAAATTTGGTTGGTGTAACAATGTATTTATTTCAATTGCTTACCAACAGTTTCCCCAATAGTATACAGGCATTGTCACTGTCCCCATTGGGGCTCACAATCCATATTCCCAATCAGTCTGTATTTAGAGTATGGGAGGAAACTGGAGCATCTGGAGAAAACCCACCCAAACATGTAAAGAACATACAAACTCCTTGTAGATGTTGGTCTTGGTGGGATTTGAACCCAGGACCCCAGCACTACAAGGTTATACAATGAGCCACCGTGCCACCCATGACATATCATATTCTTTCTGCATTTTGTCAATTCCATGGCTCCAATGAAATTTAGGTTAGACCATATCTTTACCATATATTTTCAGCATAGGTTATCATAACTATGTATCAGAAGTATATTTTATTCCTTAGGTCAATGAGTGCAGATACAAAGTTATCAAGGTCGTCTAAAGAGTCGTAAACTCAATCAGGTCCGTAGATCGTTTCCTTATATACTGTCACGCTCCCCGAGTCCTCGGCTTCCCTCCCCGGGTCCTCTGCTCCGCTCCCCGGGTCCTCTGCTCCGCTCCCCGGGTCCTCAGCTCCACTCCCCGGCTCACCTGCCATGCTCCCCGCTCTCCAACCTCCGGTGCCCGTCCTTCCCAGGCCCCCTGGTCTCCGCTCCCGGCGCCCGACGGCTTCCCAGGTCCTGGCCGGCTCCCCTGCGTCCTCCTCTCAGCTTCCTTCCCTGGCTTCTGGCACCCGCGCCGCGCGCACGCGCATTAGGGCGCGTGCGCGGTCACTGACCCTTTCTTAAAGGGCCAGTGTCTAATTACAGGAAATGATGCACATAGGTACAGGGTATATAGGGGGTTAATGTCCAAGGGAGCGGGGCCTGTTCTTCGTGTTTTCCCAAGCTAGGAGTCAGGTCTCCTTGTGTTTTGTGAGATACTTACCTCTCTATCTTCTAGAGCCGATCCTGCATCGCCATCCGGTTCTGCGGTACCTCGAACCCCGAACGCTGTCCATCTGCCATCCTGACAGTCCGTACCATCTCGGATCCCTGCGGTGACCCGTCATCTCGCTCCAACGGTTCCGGACCCCGCCTGACACCATCACGGCTTCCGAACCTGAGCTCCGTCACCCGGACCACCATCAGTGACCTCGTGGTCCCAGGGACTTCTCCATTTTCTCCCAGTGCACGGACTGTCCTGCTACCTACAGTGCTCCGGCTACCGGACTCCTTTCCCTCATCCGGGAGTTCGGCCCAGTGGATCCACCTCCAGGGTCTACCCGTCCATCTGGCCCTAACAGTAAGAACAGGCCATGGATCCCGCCGAAGCACTAGCGGCCTTGCATGAGGAACTCCAACGCCAGCGTGAAGTTCAGACCCGCATGCTGAACTTTATGACTTCCGTGGACACCCGCCTGACCACGCTACAAGCGGCAGTCACGTCTTCAACATCCCGAGCCTCCACTAGTCAAGCCACGACCCCCGCTCCCGTGGCTGCCTCTTCGGATGCTTCCAGACTGCGTTTGGCCACACCACCCCGGTACGCCGGAGATCCCAAGACCTGCAGGGGGTTTATAAACCAATGCTCCCTCCATTTCACGCAGCTGCCACATCTGTTTGCCTCCGACCAAGCCAAGGTCGCCTTCATCATGTCTCACCTAGAGGGCGAGGCACTGGCGTGGATGAACCCCTTGTGGGAGAAGGAGGAACCTATGACCAAGAACCTCCAGGAGTTCCTGCAGGCCTTTCGCAGCACCTTTGACGAACCCGGACGCGCCTCTGCGTCTGCGTCATCACTTCTCCGGTTACGTCAGAGAACACTGACGGTGAGTCAATACGCCATCCGTTTCCGCACCTTGGCTTCAGAACTCGGGTGGAATAACGAGGCCCTAACCGCCGCCTTCTGGGAAGGACTATCGGGTCGAATCAAAGATGAGCTGGCTGGACGTGATGTACTGTCCACCCTGGACGCCCTGATTACCCTAGCGACTCGAGTGGACATACGCTTTCAGGAGCGGTCCAAAGAGGTATCCCGTGAGAGACGTCCGGTACGGCATTCCTCTCCTCCACGGAAGCCTGCCGTACTCCAGTCAACGGCCTCTGGTGTCTCCGTCCATGAGCCCATGCAGATCGACCGTGTGCGACAGTCTGAACAACGTCGAGCAGAGCGGCTCGCCAAGGGTCTCTGCTTTTACTGCGGAGAGGGCACACACCTGCTACGCGCCTGTCCAGAGAGGCCGGGAAACTCCAAAGCCTAGGGTTGGTAGGAGAGGCCACCCTAGGTGCTGGGACTCTCTCAGACCCAGTCACATGGACTGTGCAAGTAACAACGGGAGAGACGCGGTTTACGGCTGAGGCGTACCTCGATTCTGGGGCAGCAGGCAATTTCATCCAGCAGGCCACGGTGGACAAGTACCAGGTGCCTGTTACTCCACTCGACAAGCCCCTCGTGATTGCCTCTGTGGATGGGAGACCGCTCTCTGACACCATCTCCTGGATCACCAAGCCGCTTGAACTGCGTATCGGTGCTCTGCACACCGAGAACATCGCTCTCTACGTCCTCCCACATATGTCACATCAAATTCTGCTGGGTCTTCCCTGGTTGCGGACACACGAGCCTTCAGTCAGCTGGGGCACTGGTGATATTACTCGATGGGGGCCTTCCTGCCATGAGAGGTGTCTGAAGACCATACAACCCATCCGGCGACCTCCGGTTCCCGGGTCCCTACCGGGACTGCCCTCAGCCTATTGGTCCTTCGTGGACGTCTTTGACAAGAAGGAGTCCGAAGTACTTCCGCCACATCGTCCTTACGATTGTGCCATTGACCTGCTCCCGGGAACTACACCACCTCGAGGACGGATATATCCACTGTCTCCAGCCGAAACAAGGGCCATGTCTACGTACATCAAAGAGAGCCTGGCTAAGGGATTCATCCGGAGATCCTCCTCTCCTGCTGGAGCAGGCTTCTTCTTCGTAAAGAAGAAAGAGGGTGACCTACGCCCATGTATTGACTACCGGGGATTGAACCTAATCACCGTGAAAAACAAGTACCCCCTGCCGCTCATCCCCGAATTGTTTGATCGGCTCAGAGGAGCTCGTGTGTTCACCAAGTTGGATCTTCGGGGTGCCTACAACCTGGTCCGTATCCGCTCAGGGGATGAATGGAAGACCGCGTTCAACACTCGCGATGGGCATTATGAATACTGCGTGATGCCCTTCGGCCTGTGTAACGCACCAGCTGTCTTCCAAGAATTAGTGAACGATGTGTTTCGGGACCTTCTCTACGTCTGTGTGGTGGTATATCTGGACGACATCCTTGTCTTCTCTCCGGACCTCCAGACCCACCGAGAGAACGTGCAACTGGTTCTACAACGACTGAGAGAGAATCGTCTGTACGCCAAGTACGAGAAGTGCGTCTTCGAACAGTCTTCTCTCCCCTTCCTGGGGTACCTCATCACCGATACCGGACTGCAGATGGATCCCAAGAAGGTCTCCTCCATTCTCAACTGGCCTCCTCCTTCTGGACTGAAGGCAATCCAACGCTTTCTCGGATTCGCTAACTATTACCGCCAGTTCATTCCTCACTTCTCGGCTCTGACTGCTCCTCTCTCCGCTTTGACCAAGAAGGGGGCTAATCCAAAGGACTGGTCACCTGCGGCCGACGCCGCGTTTGGCGCTCTAAAACGAGCCTTTGCCTCCTCTCCTGTACTCCACCGTCCAGAGTTAAACCGCCAGTTCACCTTGGAGGTGGATGCCTCCTCCTCGGGAGCCGGAGCAGTGCTCATGCAGAAGTCCTCCTCCGGGAAGATGGTGACGTGCGGTTTCTTCTCCAAGAGCTTCTCCGCGCCTGAACGCAATTACACCATCGGTGACCGAGAGCTATTGGCGGTCAAACTGTCTCTGGAGGAATGGCGCTATCTTCTGGAAGGAGCAGTGTACCCTGTCATTGTTTACACGGACCACAAAAACCTGGAATACCTGCGGACTGCTCAGCGACTGAACCCACAGCAAGCCAGGTGGTCCTTGTTCTTTGCCCGGTTCGACTTCCAGCTTCATTTCCGACCCGCAAACAAGAATGTACGCGCTGATGCCTTGTCTAGGTCTTTCGTGCCCATGGAACAGGAGGAAGAGACATCTCAACCCATCATCTGTCCAAGCAAGATTATTCCGGTGGCTCCTGTCACCCTGGCCCAGATACCGCCCGGGAAGACCTATGTCTCTGAGACTGACAGGCAAAAAGTGTTACACTGGGGCCATGCCTCGAAAATAGCCGGTCATGCAGGTCAGAAGAAAACATGGAGCGCTATTGTACGTCATTACTGGTGGCCATCCCTGCGCACGGACGTCGCCTCTTTTGTCTCTGCCTGCTCCTCCTGTGCCAGGAACAAGACACCCAAACACCTGCCATACGGCCGTCTTCTGCCTTTGCCCATACCCTCAGTTCCCTGGCAGCACATAGCGATGGACTTTATTACGGACTTGCCATTGTCCTCCGGACACACAGTCATATGGGTCGTGGTGGATCGATTCTCTAAAATGGCCCATTTCGTTCCTATGGCTGGACTGCCCTCTGCTCAGGAACTCGCGGACGCCTATATACATCACATCTTCCGCTTGCATGGCTTTCCATCACACATAGTGTCCGACAGAGGAACTCAGTTCACCTCCCGCTTCTGGAGGGCTCTCTGCAAACATCTGGGAGTGACTCTAGACTTTTCATCTGCCTACCATCCTCAGTCTAATGGCCAAGTGGAGAGGGTCAATCAGATATTGACCTCTTTCTTACGTCACTACGTGAACGCCCATCATGACGATTGGTCCACGCTTCTTCCTTGGGCAGAATTCTCCCATAATCACCACGTCAGTGAGTCCTCCTCCAGTTCTCCCTTCCATGTCGTCTACGGACTTCAGCCGTCTGTCCCATTGCCTGTATCCTCGTCCTCGGACATCCCTGCTGCTGATGCAGTACTCCGTGACTTTACTACCATTTGGGACTCAGTTAAGGCGTCCCTTGCACGGGCAACCCTGCGGATGAAGAGACACGCGGACAAGAGACGCCTAGATCCTCCGTGTTTCTCTCCGGGAGATCTCGTCTGGCTTGCTTCCAAGTACATCCGACTGAAGATACCATCCTACAAGCTGGGACCTCGCTACATCGGGCCGTTTAAAGTCATCGGCAAGATCAATGAGGTTTCCTACAAACTACAGCTCCCAGCCACAATGAGAATACCCAACTCCTTCCACGTCTCTCTGCTCAAGCCGGTTGTCCTTGGTCCCTTCTCCGCTGCCGCCAGCCCGGCTCCTCCTCCTATTGCTGAGGACGACATCTATGCGGTAAGGGATATCGTGGCCATGAAGACCGTACGTGGTCGGCAGTTCTTCCTGGTGGACTGGGAGGGGTATGGTCCTGAGGATAGGTCCTGGGAGCCCAGGGAGAACGTGGGCACTCCTCTGATCCGTGCCTTCATGTCCCGGTTGCGGGGAGGGGGGGCGTGGGGGGGGGGTACTGTCACGCTCCCCGGGTCCTCGGCTTCCCTCCCCGGGTCCTCTGCTCCGCTCCCCGGGTCCTCTGCTCCGCTCCCCGGGTCCTCAGCTCCACTCCCCGGCTCACCTGCCATGCTCCCCGCTCTCCAACCTCCGGTGCCCGTCCTTCCCAGGCCCCCTGGTCTCCGCTCCCGGCGCCCGACGGCTTCCCAGGTCCTGGCCGGCTCCCCTGCGTCCTCCTCTCAGCTTCCTTCCCTGGCTTCTGGCACCCGCGCCGCGCGCACGCGCATTAGGGCGCGCGCGCGGTCACTGACCCTTTCTTAAAGGGCCAGTGTCTAATTACAGGAAATGATGCACATAGGTACAGGGTATATAGGGGGTTAATGTCCAAGGGAGCGGGGCCTGTTCTTCGTGTTTTCCCAAGCTAGGAGTCAGGTCTCCTTGTGTTTTGTGAGATACTTACCTCTCTATCTTCTAGAGCCGATCCTGCATCGCCATCCGGTTCTGCGGTACCTCGAACCCCGAACGCTGTCCATCTGCCATCCTGACAGTCCGTACCATCTCGGATCCCTGCGGTGACCCGTCATCTCGCTCCAACGGTTCCGGACCCCGCCTGACACCATCACGGCTTCCGAACCTGAGCTCCGTCACCCGGACCACCATCAGTGACCTCGTGGTCCCAGGGACTTCTCCATTTTCTCCCAGTGCACGGACTGTCCTGCTACCTACAGTGCTCCGGCTACCGGACTCCTTTCCCTCATCCGGGAGTTCGGCCCAGTGGATCCACCTCCAGGGTCTACCCGTCCATCTGGCCCTAACATATACAATCTTAACCTGTATTGATGTAATGATTATGTATGTGAAAGGTAACAAAGTTTATGAACCTGTTTGTGATGATGATTGTTTAGATTACCATTGTAACCTTTTGATTAAATTGTGGCAATAATGGCTGATAAGGAAAATATTCTCCATTGCTTTATATAGCACCATTATAGGCTGCAATGAGGTCATGAGGGCTTACAACTTAATTTCCCAGATACAGACCTACATACATTTAGGATAAAAAAAAAGCCAAAACACATTCAGGCTGCAATATAATATAAAAAACATATGCATGAGTGTGAACAAGACCTTACATGTAATAAATGGAGTTTACTGTGACTGCCATATAAATGTTTATTTTCCTAATTCTATTGTAGGAGACTGAGATTTCCTATTGAT
The DNA here is from genome assembly GCF_048569485.1 of Anomaloglossus baeobatrachus. NCBI lineage: Eukaryota > Metazoa > Chordata > Amphibia > Anura > Aromobatidae > Anomaloglossus > Anomaloglossus baeobatrachus. The sequence goes on along the minus strand of NC_134361.1, from coordinate 53,952,178 downwards.
TGGACATTGTGAATGTTCGAGGGATTTGCATGCACTTAGTACTCAATCATGAGGGTCACTATCTAACAAGGTAAACAAGGAATCGTGTGCAAAAAATGTAAAAAATGTGGAATAGGGAAATCCCTCTTTTAGGTTTTTGGCCTGGCAAATATTTTGTTAACGTCTTGCTTGATGCTCTATATTTCGTAGTGGAAAAACTAGAAGACAAAAAGCAAAAACAATAGGGTCTTATCAGATGGCACCAGGAGGGCAAGCCACTTGGAAAGCTCACCTTGTTTGACAACTAACTGTAGTGCGCTGGTATGGGACGGCTGCTGCGGCCCCACGTGGAGTGAAGATATCCGTCCAGAGGAAAGGTGCTATGAAAGCCACGCTGTCGTAAGAGAAGAAACTGCTGCAGTACATCGAAATGATTTATTTCTACGCGTTTCGGAGAGAAATCCCCCTCCTTCTTCAGGAACAATCATACATCATACAACATGACTGTTCCTGAAGGAGAGGGATATCTCTTCAAAACGTGTAGAAATCATATTGATGTGCTACAGAAGTTTCTTCTCTTATGGCAGCCCGGCTTTCATAACACCTTTCCTCTGTTCGGCCATCTTTGCTCTATATTATAAGATATCTGACAACCGTATACATTGTGATCTTATATATATAGTGAACAGAGATTTGAATGGTTAAATCTTCAGTCAGTTTGATCCAGAAACCTATTCTATGCCCTGTTGACGTTGATTCCATTGTGGAAGGAAGAGAATAATGGTTTGTGCCAGTGGTGGTCTTCAAATCAGCATTGACAACATCCATGAGCTAAATATTGCGTTAAGCCTTTGTCCAAGATTTTCTTTTTGGTTAAAAAATGACCAGATAGCTGGAGATGTGATTAGTGATGGGTGAGCAGTAAAATGCTTAAATGCTCATTACTAGAGATGAGCGAACCTTAAGTTTGGTTTTCGAACCGAACATCAACTTAAACAATCAAGGTTCAGGTTCGTGGATCACATGCTGTACATGCAAACTTCACTCGCGCGAGCATCACTATGCTCAAGTACGCTCGGTGCTCAGCCCAGTTCGAGCCGTTTGCAGTGTTTGAACGGCACACACAGGGGGTAACATCAGCATGATTACATGTAGTATGCACCCCAAAACATTGTTCGAAAAAACACACCCACTCTTCCCCGGAAGTGATCTGCTTATGGCTAGCTGTTGTGGGTGAAGACTCAAACTGAGAATCAGTGACTTGATCCAGGGTTTGGGTCAAGCTCAAACCTGTGGAATTAGGCTTGATTGCTGCCAGTGAACCGAACCTTCAGGGGACCACTCATCTCTTCTCATTACTCAAGTCAAGCATGTCAGACACTCAGACGGGCTCAACTCGAGTAACGAGTATAATAGAAGTTAATGATTGGGAGCTCGGCTCTCCACCCACATACAACCAGCCATAAAGAGAGCATTTGGAGTGTGGAGGGATGGCATTTGTTTTGACACACTACATCCAAAAATGTTGTTGTTACCCCAGTGAGAGAAATTCAAAGACTGCAAGTGGCTCGCACTGCGGTGCCTGCACACATCATGCAGTGAAACGAGCCTGTGCATTGTGTTCGATGTTTCATGAATGACACATCCAATCACTCGCGATACTCAGCCAAGCACCATGAGTACCCAAGTACCCCAATGCTTGATCGAGTACCGAGTAGCTCATCACTAGTGATAAATACTAAACTTACATAAAGTCTGTAATAAATTCTGTGGGCGGTCTGGTGTCACCACCAGTATTTGGCATCTTGTCCTATAGTGATAACTTTCCGAACATCTGTATGAGTTTGCCGAAGCCAATCACTGTTGTCATCAGTGGTAATGAGTAGAGATGAGCAAACTCGAAGTTCGGTATTCAGGGTTTGTACCGAACACAGGCTTTACAAAAAAACATTTTTGGGAGCTTTACATATGCAAACTACTCACACGAGCATCGCTGTGCTCGGGTACGCTCGGTGCTCAGCCCAGTACAAGCCGCTTGCAGTGTTTGAACGGCTCACACTGGAGGTAACAACAGCATGATCGGATGAAGTGTGTACCCAAAAAAAAAAACCTGTACACCCGCTCCCTAGAAGAGATGTGTTTATGCCTGGCTGCATGTGGGCGGAGAGCCGATCTGCCCAATCAGTGACTTCCATTAGGGTTATGTCTAGTCCGGGTCCCAAACCAAACATTATCTAAAGTCTGGCTGAACTCATGGAACAGAACTTCCACAGGTCCGCTCATCTCTACTAATGAGAGCATGGGTGGTACCTGACCGCCGAGGCCAATGATCCTCTGCAGAAATTTTGAGCATGTATTCAGAAAGTCATCAGTGCAGGTCAGTTGGAAAAAAAACAATTGGACCAATGGAGAACTGTTGCTACAGGGTATGAGTTATTTTTGTTTTATTCTCTTTCTTCCCGTTTTGTATTTTTTAAAAAACCTTGGAGTGACCCTTTAATGTCCTATGTCTCCTGATTGTCACAGAAATGAACATAATTCATATTCACTCTCTATTATAGCCTGTGGGAGTGTCATGGATCATGAGGACCCATATATGTCTTCCCCTCGACTGCGAATGATGGACATTAGACCGTGTTCTCATATGTTCTCACCATGAAAACAGTTATACAGTATATAGACGCTGGATGGGAAAGACTAGACAAAAAAAGAGGATTAAGAGCCACAGAATTGACACCAGATGACTATGGAAGACTGGATAAGAACATGGATTGGGAAACAGCCGTGTTGGACTTTTGCACAGAAAGCAAATACTAATACATAGTTCAACTTTCAAAAAGGACACTTAAATATCCAATCTAATATATAAAGCTGTGTGTGTGTGTGTGTGTGTACATGTATGTGTGTATGTCCACTAAAGGAATCTGCACCATCGCATTTACAATCACAATGTTTTGCACAGACACCCCATGTGACTCAGGGAACGTCATAGACTATGTTTTGACAGGAAAATGTAACCCCGCGCTTTACAGTTACTCTCCAAAAAACCTGCCTTCATTAAAGTCAATGGAGTTGCGAGCTACAGGCTATAGTTACTCTCCAAAAAACCCGCCTTCATTAAAGTCAATGGAGTTGCGAGCTACAGGCTATTAATAGGAGCTGTGATTGGTTGCTATAGGCAATGAAGGATATTCTTAGTATAAGAAGCTTATGTGTGAGTTGATATGATATCAATGGAGAGAGGGAGAACGACAGACACAGAGAGAGAGAGAGAGAGAGACAGACAGAGAGACAGAGACAGACAGAGAAAGACAGACACATAGAGAGAGAGAGAGAGAGACAGACAGAAACAGACAGAGACAGAAAGACACAGAGACAGACAAACAGAGACAGACAGGACCGAAAAAGACAGACAGAGACAGACAGAGAGAGATGGACAGACAGGACAGAGAAAGACAGAGACAGAGAGAGATGGACAGACAGGACAGAGAAAGACATAGACAGAGACAGACAGACAGACAGACAGACAGACAGAGGCAGAGAGACAGAGAGAGATGGACAGACAGGACAGAGAAAGACAAAGGCAGAGACAGACAGAGACAGACAGAGGCAGAGAGACAGAGACAGACAGAGAGATGGACAGAGACAGACAGACAGAGAGACAGAGAGAGTCAGACACTGAGACAAACAGACACATAGACAGAGAGACAGAGACAGACAAAGAGACAAACAGATACAGAGACAGACAGGACAGAGACAGACAGGACAGAGACAGACAGACACAGACAGAGAGGGAGACAGACAAGGAGAGAGGGAGAGAGACAGAAAGACACTTAGTTACCATCCCGGGCAATGCTGGGTAGTACAGCTAGTAAATAATGCTCAATAATTCCCAATATAAATCCCACATACTTTGGCCATTTACAGCCAAAATGGACACATATCCTGTATCCGTTCTGCAATATATCTGTTGCTGAGTGTCTGATGAGTGATGATTTGATACACCATGTGCTCCATTGGTCCAGTAAAAAATAAAAAAAGAGTAAATTTTGTCCTGTTTTTCATTAAATCTTGAGCTCATTAAGTTTCTGAAGATATTTAAGAAGCAGATCCAGAGCTGTTCTGACAACCTTGATTTTCAAGAGATATAAAGGTGGATAATCAGGTTTTCCTAATAACCATGAACTTGTGAAACATCTCTGCCTGCAAATTTTTATGACCCAGATTATTCAGCAAGTATTGACAGGAAAAATGTAACATTTGTAATCCCTAAAACCTAAAGGTGTCCTTAAACCTTTAATAGCTGTTGGGTAAATGCTTTTTGGCCAACAGCTTTTCTTCCAAAGTCTGACTCCCTACTCCCATATACAGGGGCTGGCTGGCAAATTTTAGCCTGGAGAGCAAGCACATAGCAGGGGCCCATGAGTAGCGACCAATCCTTAAAGGGGTTTTCCCACCAACAAAGTTGATTTTAATCAATAGATCTTGGAATAATAATATTCTCCACAATTGGATGTGTTTAAAAAAAATGTTCCTGTGCTGAGATAATCTTATATATGTGTCCCTGCAGTGTACTGTGTAATGGCCGTGTCTGACCGTACAGGGACATGGTCTGATTATACCAAATATGGTATATGATATATTATGACTACATTCATTAGATTTTATATATAGAATATGTAACTGGTATATATTACATTAGGATTACAGATATCAAATATTACACCAGTCACCTATTATCTGTATATAACATTGGATATCCGTGCACACAGCATAGTATAATAGAGGATAATATACAGGATAATATGTAATGGTATATATACTATAACTACAGAACATCAGATATTATATTTTAATCTGTACATAACATGTGACGTCTGTTCACACAGTATACCATATACAGTATCGGAGGTACTATACACAGATTATGCGGTTTGAGTAGTCGTCATATGCCATTTGTATATGTCACGTGTCGAAGAGCTGGTCTTCCTAATTCTCTCAATGTTCAGTGAAATATTACAGCTTTTGCTTCGCTAAGAGAAGCAGGAAAGAAGCTAATTGGCGCGTGACTGTAAGTATGATAATGACATGCGAGTGGTCATGTGATGACTGCTGGAGTTGCCAAGCAGAGCAGACTCCTGACAGTGAGAATATTACATGTTGTTAGGAGTGGGCATGATACAGGGCTTAATTTTATAATTATTGTCCCCCATGCTGTTCCCTCTTTATTCTTCCCTCACCCTCAGTACCAACTCACTATATTGTACCTCCGTCTCACTTTCCCCCTCCTCTGCAAACTGTGTCTTCCATATTGTGCCCTCACACTGGCACCCATACTGCCTTCTTTCTATACTGACCTCACACACAGACCAAAGTCACTATACTGTGTCCTTTTCAGAGCGAGTGTGTGTGCACAGGGCTCTAAGCAGAAGGCTTAAAGGGTCAGCATCCCATTTTGCAGTTCAATGCCGCCGCCACAATTTGCCCACAGGCCCAGGGTTGCATCTACCGAGTAGCTGCTGGACAGAAGAAGTGAGCTTGAGGCATGAGTGGTTCATGCATCCCTATCTCACTTAAGGCTGCTTTACATGTGTCAATATGTCGTGCGATCGCACCCACCCCATCGTTTGTGCGGCACGGGCAATTTGTTGCCCGTGTCGCACAAAGTCGTAAACCCCCATCACACGTACTTACCTTCCAAATGGCCTCGCTGTGGGCGGTGAACATCCTCTTCCTGAAGGGGGAGGGACGTTCAGCATCACAGCGACGTCACACAGCGGCCGGCCAATAGATGCAGAGGGGCGGAGATGAGCAGGAGGTAAATATCCCGCCCACCTCCTTCCTTCCACATTGCTGGTGGCTGCAGGTAAGCTGTGTTTGTCGTTCCCGGGGTGTCACACGGAACGATGTGTGCTGCGTCGTGAACGATGAACAACCGGAGCACAGAAGGACGTTTGATTTTTAGAAAATGAGCGACGTTTCAACGAGCAACGATAAGGTGAGTATTTTTGCTCGTTCACAGTCGCTCGTAGCTGTCACACACTACGATATATCAAACGATGCCGGATGTGCATCACGATGTGACCCCGACGGCATATCGCCCGATATATCGTAGCGTGTAAAGCGGCCTTAAGTTTGTTTTCCTAAATGTTGAGATCTGTCTAAGGCCATCAACTAAAAAATGCTTCCTAGAACAGACTTGGTGCAAGCCACTCCATTCTTTATGTCCAGGAGGAACGCGGGGCTTCATCATTATACCCCTGTACAGGGATAGAGACTTACCACAGGACCAGGGTTGCATCTGCAGAGTAGCTGCTGGCCAGTGGAGCGAGATTGAGGCCAGTGATTGATACAGATACAAATACAGATACAAATTGTAGAGCATTGCTCATGTATTACTGCAAACTGCACCTATAGAGGTGACATCCATGCATTTACTGTGATTTGTACAGGCGTAACTTAGAACATATACTTTTATAAATGATTGTACCCATATCTTATAACCCGATGCCTGGATATGTAAAATTACCTATTTACTGTATGATATATTTGTGCTATGAGGATTGAAGCATATGTGAACTGTGATTCATACACTGGAAAAAAACATGTTTTTAATAGTAAGTCTTTAATAAAATTGCTTAGTTTTATATTTACAATCTGGAAATTGCTTCTATTATTGATAATGTTTGTATAGAGCACTGGTCACACTCATGTAGTGCACAGTGCCTGGCTGACAGCCTATTATTGAAGCCTATACTATTACATCAGACACCCTAGCCAGCACTCTATCATTGCACTTCACCGGACAGACTCCCTACCCAGCACTCTATCATTGCACTCCACCGGGACAGACACCCTACCCAGCACTCTATCATTGCACTCCACCGGGACAGACACCCTACCCAGCACTCTATCATTGCACTCCACCGGGACAGACACCCTACCCAGCACTCTATCATTGCACTCCACCGGGGGCAGACACCCAACTTTACAAAGCCAACATAGATAGAATTGGCTGCATTCTGGATAAAAATAAATATATGATATGAATAAACAATATGATAATAAATGAGGTATTGGTTGATATTTTGGCCAAAATACACAAGCTCACAACCCAACGTCAAGGGTCCTCATTGTTTCGTGAGTCTCTATATTAAAATGAAAAGCAAAGCCACAGAAAAAGGTATAAAAATTCCCCAAAATTTCATAAGCAAAAAAAAAAGGGGCAACAATATTTATCTGCCCAGGTCACAGAATCTAATGCAGCAACATTATGGAGCAGCCCTTGTTGGTAAAGATTATTATTATTATTATTATTATTTATTTATAGAGCACCATTAATTCCATGGTGCTGTACATGAGAAGGGGGTTACATACAAAATACGTATACAAGTTACAGTAGACAGACTAGTACAGAGGGAAGAGGGCCCTACCCTTGCGGGCTTACATTCTATAGGATTATGGAGAGGAGACAATAGGTGGGGTGTAGGTCAGGCGGCAGCTCTGCACGGTGGTCGGGCGGCAGCTCCGCACGGTGGTCGGGCGGCAGCTCCGCACGGTGGTCGGGCGGCAGCTCCGCACGGTGGTCGGGCGGCAGCTCCGCACGGTGGTCGGGCGGCAGCTCCGCACGGTGGTCGGGCGGCAGCTCCGCACGGTGGTCGGGCGGCAGCGAGTTCATTGTAGATTGTAGGCATTTCGGAACAGGTGCGTTTTCAGGTTCCGTTTGAAGTTTGCAAGGGTAGGGGATAGTCTGACGTGTTGAGGCAGCGAGTTCCAGGAGACTGGGGATGCTCGGGAGAAGTCTTGGAGTCGGTTGTGTGAGGAGCGAATGAGAGAGGAGGAGAGGAGGAGATCTTGGGAGGACCGGAGGTGACGTGTTGGAGTGTAGTGGGAGAGTAGTTCGGAGATGTACGGAGGGGAAAGATTATGCACAGCTTTGTAGGTCAGTGTTAGAAGTTTGAATTGGATACGGTGGAAGATTGGAAGCCAGTGGAGGGACATGCAGAGAGGAGAAGCGGGGTGGTATTGAGGAGAGAGGTGGATAAGTCGGGCAGCAGAGTTAAGGATGGACTGGAGAGGGGCAAGCGTGTTGGCAGGGAGGCCACAGAGGAGGATGTTACAGTAGTCGAGGCGGGAGATTATGAGGGCATGCACTAGCATTTTAGTTGATTGCAAATTGAGGAAAGGGCGGATTCTGGAAATATTTTTGAGTTGAAGACGGCAGGAGGTGGTGAGGGATTGGATGTGTGGTATGAAGGATAAGGCAGAGTCAAAGGTCACTCCGAGGCAGCGAACTTTGGGTACTGGCGAGAGCGTGGTGTTATTTATTGTAATAGATAGATCAGGTGGAGAGTGTAGGTGAGACGGAGGAAAGATGATTAGTTCAGTTTTGGCCACATTGAGCTTTAGGAAGCGAGAGGAGAAGAAGGAGGATATAGCAGATAGACATTTCGGGATTTTGGACAGCAGAGATGTGACATCTGGGCCAGAGAGGTAGATCTGGGTGTCGTCGGCATATAGGTGGTATTGGAAGCCATGGGACTTTATGAGTTGTCCCAGGCCAAATGTGTAGATAGAGAAAAGTAGGGGTCCTAGGACAGAGCCTTGAGGGACGCCAACAGAGAGATGGTGGGATGAAGAGGTTGTGTGGGAGTGGGAGACACTAAAAGTGCGATTTGAGAGGTATGAAGAGATCCAAGAGAGGGCAAGATCTCTGACACCAAGGGAAGAGAGGGTCTGTAATAGGAGGGAGTGGTCAACGGTATCGAAGGCTGAGGACAGGTCTAGGAGTAGGAGTATAGAGAAGTGCTTGTTCGCTTTGGCAGTAAGCAAGTCATTTGTGATTTTAGTCAGGGCAGTTTCGGTGGAGTGATGTGGACGGAAGCCGGACTGTAGGTTGTCAAAGAGAGCGTTAGAGGAGAGGTGGGAGGAAAGTTCAGCATGGACATGCTGTTCCAGGAGTTTTGAGGCAAGTGGGAGTAGTGATATGGGGCGGTAGCTGGTAGTAGAGGTTGGATCGAGGGAAGGTTTCTTTAGGATAGGTGTGACTGTTGCATGTTTAAAGGCAGAGGGGAAGGTTCCAGTCGTTAAAGATAGGTTGAAGAGATGGGTTAAGGCTGGAATAAGGATGGTGGTGAGGTTGGGAAGGAGGTGGGATGGCATGGGGTCAAGTGCGCAGGTGGTGAGGTGCGCTTTTGAGAGCAGACGTGCAAGCTCTCCTTCGGTGATGGTGGGGAGGAAGTTTATGGGGGAGGGGCAGTGGTCAGCTACATGAAGGGGTTGTGGTGGCTGAGCAGAGAAGACTTGCCTTATTAGGTCGATTTTTTCTTGGAAATAGGTGGCAAAGTCTTCTGCAGAAATGAGGGAGGTTGGAGGGGGCAGTGGTGGGCGAAGGAGGGAGTTGAAAGTGTTGAATAACTGTTTGGGGTTGTGTGTTAGAGAGGATATGAGGTTTCTGAAGTAATCGTGTTTAGTGGAGGTGAGGACTGAACGAAATGTGTGAATTGCATTTTTGAATGTGGTGAAGTCTTCCTGGGAGTGCGTTTTCTTCCACCGCCGCTCTGCAGCCCTAGACCTTTGCCTAAGTTTTTTAGTGAGGCTGTTGTGCCAGGGCTGTCTATTGATTCGTCTCACTCTGCCATGCACAAGGGGAGCGACTGAATCAATGGCTGATGTGAGGGTGGTGTTGTAGAAAGTGGTGGCGCTGTCTGTGTCGTGGAGGGACGATATGGAGGACAGTGGGAGGATAGAGTCGGCGAGGGTGTGCATGTTGAGGTGTGCAAGGTTTCTGCGGGGATGTGCTAGGTGCTGGACAGGGGGGGTAGGTGAGGAGGACAGGGCTGAAAAGGTCAGAAGATGGTGGTCAGATAGGGGGAGGGGGGAAGTTGTGAAGTCAGAAAGGGGACAGAGGCGGGTGAAGATGAGGTCTAGTGTGTTTCCATCTTTGTGGGTGGCAGAGGTGGACCACTGAGTTAAGCCAAAAGACGAAGCAAGGGAGAGGAGTTTGGAAGCAGCTTGTTGGCGAGTGTCAGTGGGGATGTTGAAGTCACCCATGATGATGGTGGGAATGTCAGCAGAGAGAAAGTGTAGAAGCCAGGCAGAGAAGTGGTCGAGGAAGGCAGTGGTGGCGCCCGGGGGTCTGTATATGACAGCCACTTGGAGGTTGGAGGGAGAATAGATTCGGACAGAGTGCACTTCAAAGGAAGGCAGGTCGAGGGAGGGTAGAGGTGGGATTGTGGTGAAGTTGTAGTTGTTAGAAAGAAGGAGGCCCACTCCTCCACCTTGTCTATTGCCAGGGCGAGGAGTGTGGGAGAAGTGCAGGCCACCGTAGCATAGTGCAGCTGGGGAGGCAGAGTTGGATGGTGTCAGCCATGTTTCGGTGATGCCTAGAAAGGATAGATTGCTGGAGGTAAAGAGATCATGAATGATGTGCAGTTTATTACACACTGAGCGGGCATTCCAGAGCGCTCCTGAGAGAGGGGGCGGCAGAGTGGGTGAGAGGGGAATAGTTTTTATGTTGGATAGATTGCGGTAGTTACTATTATGTGGAGAGTGGTGGGTGGGTGATAAAGAGGGGTGTACCATCCATGGGGGGCCAGGATTGGGGGCTATGTCACCAGCAGTGAGAAGGAGTAGAGAAAGGGAGAGCAGGTGGGAGAAGGAGAGTGAACGGCATGGTCTGCGCGATATTAGGAGCGATCTGAGGTTCAGGAGTAGGTCAGCAGATGAGGACAGATGAGAAGGCAGGAGGGAGGGGGAGATGAATATTTGTTTAGAGGGAGCTGGGGTGTGCGGATAGTGAAGGAGAGTGAGGAGGAGAGGGGCAAAGACTGTGAGGGCATAGGTGAACATGGTGGGGGGTAGTGTGGTAAGTATATGATTTAACAGGTAAGTTGTGTCAGTGGAAAACTTGGTTAGAAAGAGATGAAGTTTACCTTCTGGTCATGTCTGGTTCATTTCTGGTATATTTCTGACACTTATGAGGCACTTATCCAGAGGCACGCACACAGACCACGGTCATAGACCTAGTGCAGTACTTATATACATGTCTCATTGACCCAGATGAACATCAGCTGACCAGCAGGGGTGAGGCACATGAAAGAATTACAAACAGGTAGGAAGCACTCAAAGAAGAGAAAAAAAAAAAAAAAAAAAAAAATACAGACAGGATTTAACTAATTATACAACATGAAAACAGCAGGTTAGCATACCAAAGCAAAGGGACTTTAAATGTATATGCAGGTGAGGAGATTAAAGTCAAACAGGAAATTCAGATGCATAGAACAACTGGACGGTCATACCTGTGAATGAGACAGATGGATTGTCAGAATCAGAGATGAATGGGGACCATGGAGAGTTAGGCCATAGAATTACATTTCATTTCTGGTATATTTCTGACACTTATGAGGCACTTATCCAGAGGCACGCACACAGACCACGGTCATAGACCTAGTGCAGTACTTATATACATGTCTCATTGACCCAGATGAACATCAGCTGACCAGCAGGGGTGAGGCACATGAAAGAATTACAAACAGGTAGGAAGCACTCAAAGAAGAGAAAAAAAAAAAAAAAAAAAAATACAGACAGGATTTAACTAATTATACAACATGAAAACAGCAGGTTAGCATACCAAAGCAAAGGGACTTTAAATGTATATGCAGGTGAGGAGATTAAAGTCAAACAGGAAATTCAGATGCATAGAACAACTGGACGGTCATACCAAAGCAAAGGGACTTTAAATGTATATGCAGGTGAGGAGATTAAAGTCAAACAGGAAATTCAGATGCATAGAACAACTGGACGGTCATACCAAAGCAAAGGGACTTTAAATGTATATGCAGGTGAGGAGATTAAAGTCAAACAGGAAATTCAGATGCATAGAACAACTGGACGGTCATACCAAAGCAAAGGGACTTTAAATGTATATGCAGGTGAGGAGATTAAAGTCAAACAGGAAATTCAGATGCATAGAACAACTGGACGGTCATACCAAAGCAAAGGGACTTTAAATGTATATGCAGGTGAGGAGATTAAAGTCAAACAGGAAATTCAGATGCATAGAACAACTGGACGGTCATACCAAAGCAAAGGGACTTTAAATGTATATGCAGGTGAGGAGATTAAAGTCAAACAGGAAATTCAGATGCATAGAACAACTGGACGGTCATACCAAAGCAAAGGGACTTTAAATGTATATGCAGGTGAGGAGATTAAAGTCAAACAGGAAATTCAGATGCATAGAACAACTGGACGGTCATACCAAAGCAAAGGGACTTTAAATGTATATGCAGGTGAGGAGATTAAAGTCAAACAGGAAATTCAGATGCATAGAACAACTGGACGGTCATACATTTCATTTCTGGTATATTTCTGACACTTATGAGGCACTTATCCAGAGGCAAGATGGAGGTCGGAGGTAACACAGGTGCAAAATAGTGATAAGACGACCATTCACAACCCAGCAATTCATGGAGGGGTGATTGCTCATTATTAACATTGCACACAGATAAGGCCTGTATAGGGGGCTGGTCACACATATGAAGTGCACAGTGCCTGGCTTACAGCCTATTAGAGACGCCCATAGTATTAGATTTGGCGGGCTGCCCAGCACTCTATCAGTGCACCCCACCATCACAGACACCCTAGTTTACAAGGCCAACATAAATGGGCTTGACTGCATTCTGCATAAAAAGAGATACATTATGTAAATAAATATATATATATATATATATATAAATTTATGTGGCATGGGTCGATATTTTGGCCAAAATACACAAGCTCGCAACCCACGTCAAGGGTCCTCATTATCTTGCGAGTCCCTACCTAAAATTAAATGCAAAGCCACAGAAAAAGGAATTAAAATTAAGTTTTCTGTGGCTTTGCTTTTAATTCACCCTTAAAGGGGTTTTCCCCACAAACAAAGTTAATTTTAATCAATAGATCTTGGAATAAGAATAAGTTCCACAATTGGATGTGTTTAAAAAAATGTTCCTGAGCTGAGATAATCTTATATATGTGCCCCTGCTACGTGCTGTGTAATGGCCATGTCTGACCTTACAGGTACATGGTCTGATCATACCACAGCTCCTGGGCATGGGAGGAAGAAAAAGAGTATACAGACATTACAGAACAGGATCACAGCTGATTTTTTTTGTGAGGTAGAACATTTCCTTGGCTTTTTAAAAAAAAAAAAATGTTTTACCTCACAGAAAGAATAATTTGCAGTCCCGTGCTGTTATGTCTATATACTCTCTTGTGTGTCCTCCCCTGCCCCCCAGTAGATGGTATATGATCAGAACATGTCCCTGTACAGTCAGACACTGCCATTACACAGCACATAACAGGGACACATTGATAAGATTATCTCAGCACAGGAACATTTTTTTAAACACATCCAATTGTGGAAATTATTAATAATTTTGATCAATAGATCTTGGAATAACTTTAAAATTGTTTGCTCATGGGAAAACCCCTTTAACTAACTAAAACTATTTCCCCCTAAATTTTGGGATCTGTCTAAGGCAGTAAGCTCATAAAGGCTTCATGGGATAGACTTGGAGCAAAACACTCCCTTACTGCTAGTCCCAATTGAGCCCCGGCCTACACCCTTAAACCTCAATACAGGGACAGTTTCATAGTTTTAAGGTTGAAAGCCACAAGCCCATCAAGTTCAACCTAAAAACTAATGTGTTGATCCAGAAGAAGGCAAAAACCCCATGAGGCAGATGCTAATTGCCCCATACTAGGGGAAAAATTCCTTCCCGACTCCACATATGGCAATCAGACTAGTTCCCTGGATCAACGTCCCATAACAAAATCCAGCACCAATAACCTGCAGTATTATATTATTCACAAAAGGCACATATGCCATCCGTGAACTTATTTTTTAATAAATAAGGATTACACAATCATGGCAGAGAGTTCCATAATATCATTGTGCACTCTGTAAAAATTTGCCATCTAATTTCCTTTCGATAAGGGAATTAGGAGCTTGATGCTAGATCAGTTGAATTAACCCTAATGAAAAGTAAACTAACTAAAGCTCTTTCCTAATGTTAGGATCTGTCTAAGGACATCAGCTCAAAAAGACGTCCTAGGACAGACTTGACGCAAGTTGATTAATTCTGCATATTCCAATGGATTCCCTGGCCTTCGTGATTACACCCTTGTACAGGGTTGCAGAGTTACTACAGGCCCAGGGTTGCATCTACAGAGTAGCTGCTGACTGGAGGATTTCTTTTTAATTAATAAATTGATGAACAAGGGAGTGTGGGGGAGTCTATATTCAAATAAACTATCTTTTTCCTGTCTGCGTTTTTTAACTCTACACTTGCCGGGTTAGTAATGGGGAGTGTCTGATAGACACCTCTCCATTACTAACCCCTGGGCTTAATGCCATCTGTCATTTCACAGCTGACATCAATCCCAAAAGTATTACCCAGATTGCCACTGCACCAGGGTAATTAGGATGAGCTGGGCAAAGCACCAGAATTGTTGCATCTAATAGATGCACCACTTCTGAGACAGCTGCTATTTTTAGGCTGGGAAGGTCCAAATAACTATGGACCTTCCCAGCCTGATAATACCTGCCCCCATCTTTCTGCTTTACCTTGGCTGGTTATCAAAAATAGAGGGGATCCCACTCCTTTGTTTTAAATTATTTAAATAAAAAAAAACTGTGGGATCCCCTGTATTTTTGACAACCAGCCAAGGTAAAGATGACAAAATAGGCAGGACCCAACATCATTATTTATTTTGTTCACAGGAGCATACAGGCATGTTAGCCATACAATAAAGTTTGTTGATTGGTTGCACTGCAGCCTTTTAACAAATTTTATCAGCAAATAAACAACACCCGAACTCGAAAACATGCTTTTTGTTTTAACGTTTGTGTTGGAGTTCGAGGCACGGACAACCAGTGTACAGTATGAACCTCGAACATTACAGTTCAGAATCACTTATCCCTAATCATTACATAAGATACTATTCATTTGGAAACAGAGAGGCAACTTTACTGATCTCTTTGTACAAAAACTACCTTCTTAGGGAAGGGCTTTAATGCATACACGCCATCTTTATATATTGTACCGCCCTAAGTGTTGTCTCTGTCTTTCCAAACAGTCTCTGGATACACACACATATATATATATATATATATATATATATATATATATATATATATATATATATATACAGTATATATATAAAACTGTGGCACTCTTACAGTTGGTGGTGCACAAGTCGGATCCAAACTATAGTGTAGAGACAAAGATACTTGGCACTCCAATGATGTGAGGATGATTTCCAATTTTTATTATAGAGGTGATTGCAATTCAAAACATTCGTTTCGGTCACAACTGAACCTTCATCATTACAGATTTCCAGGAAGCATCTGTGTAAAACAGTATGATGGTGCATCGTCCACCGCACACCTTATATTAAATGGTGGATGCTGCACCATCATGCTGTTATACACAGGCGTCTTCTGGTAATCCGGACTGATGAAGGTCCAGTTGTGACCGAAACGTTTATTTTGTATTGTACACACCTCTATAATAAAAATTGAAAGTCATCCTCATACAATGGGAGTGCCAAGTATCTTTGTCTCCACATTACAGACATGTGACCAGCTGGGTCTAATAGAAACATCGGCTCTGCCCACTAAATGCTATGTCTGCAAAAGAGGAGACAACTATGTTCTCTCCTCAGAGTCCCCATGTGCCTGCAGCAGACACAGCAGTGAGAAGAAGACACATAGGGGAGTCAGAAAAAGCAGGCGGAATGGAGCACAGGGGCGCTGCTGCACCTGAAATTACCTCAATCCAGGAGAACACAGGGCTATGATTTAGCGTGCCCTCTCTGCACGACTACAAGAGGGAGAGACAGAGGAGACGTAGCCTAAAAGAGGAGGAGGCATGGCCTGATACAATTAGGGGCACAGCATGATACAATTGGGTGTGTAATCTGATGATATAGGGGCATTGCCTACCACAAGAGGTGGCGTTGTGGCTGCTCTGCTTCTCACTGCAATGCGGGAGAAGTAAGCTCACAGCTGGGACAGCAGGGCAGAGTCTCAAAATCGGGACTGTCCTGCTGTATTCGGGAGGTTGGGTGCTATGGTTTAGGCTGCAAAAGTAGTATAAAATAGAACTGAAATGGACTTCTGACTGGCGTACATTTCTTGTGGTAAATTATGGAAATTTAAAGGGGTTGTTCCCTTTCAGTAAATGAATGTCCCCGGGAGCATAAAGAAACAATCTGGTGTACTGACATTCCTCTCCGGGTCTTCCGGCGATTCTCCACCGATGCTCCTGGGGTCTGGCATTGCCTACGATGCTGATGTCACTTCAACACCACAGCAGTCCACCAATGTGCTCAGATAGAGCGCCCCCGTCTGAGCCGCTGAACATTGGCATTGAGTGGCTGATGAGACGTCAGCACCATAGGGAATGCCAGACACTGGTAACATTGATGGTGGAGCCGGGGAAGTGGAGTAATATTTGTTTGTTTTGATATTCATTTACTCAAAGGGAACAACCCCTTAAATAATGAGCCTAAATCATTAAGAGGCGCACACTTCTTAATGAATTTGGTGCATCTTACCCCAATGGGCGTTTCATGAAAGTAGGCCTAAAAAAGCACCAGCCTTGATAAAATGGCCATTAAAGGTTTACATGACATGAGCAGATACAGAGCAGGAGGGGGTATACGTTACCAGGTCCACATGATACGCATGGTCCTGGGTCCATCTTCCATCAGCTCTTTTTTCTTTCTTCATTCTGGTAACAATGTGGCGTTCTTGTCCTGGCTCCTATGGAAGAAAGTAATAATGTTGCAGTGCTCCATGGTTTATGTTCCAAGAGCTCCACTTACGTCTTTCTGGCTGGCATAGCTCGGCTCGATCATCCTGCTGCTATAGTAAAAAGGGATAAATGGCTGTAAAGCTGCCAGGAGCGTTTCTTTAGAACCTTTGATCATTGTGACATCACAAAGTGATGACTTAGGCACCTTTATTTAGTCATCGGATGTGGTCGGATGTGATTTGCATATTTCATGATGCCATAAACCTCTGATGTCACCACAATGAGAACAGATATGAACATTCCGCCATAGAATACATTGGCCCCAAAGCAAAACTCCAAATTGTACCCCCAAAATAAAAACAAACAATTACAAACAATTGTAACTGAAATAATCAGAACATAATACACATATCCTCTCATATAAAGCCGGGCATATCAACGTAAAAAAGGTTATAGTAAAAAGTCGTTCATGAAAGTGTTTGTTCAGGAAAATAACACAAAACAACTATTATGACAAGAGTGGGTCTGAAAATTTTTGGGTGGATAAAATATGTATATATTGATGTAAAAAAACAACTTAGGAGGGATGGAGCTGGGGCTTTGTATCTTCTGCATTTCAGAGAAAATATACTTTGAAGATCAGGCTGGGGACTATAGCTAGAGACCAGACTAGTCCAGCACCGCCCTCAGAAGACTCTTCCTAGGGCTGCTGCCGGTGATTGACAGGTCTCTCCTCATGTACATGTGTGACTCACTGGCCTATCAGGTCGTCACAGTGTATTGTGCAATCTGCCCTTCTGCACAGTATCCAACCCTCCTTGGTTACGGGTCCCTGACCTTTGGTGTTGCTAAGAACAAGCTAATCAAAACCCTAGAAACACTTTACACCACACCCACCAGACACACCAATGGGCAGCCTGAAGGGAATAGGGCCGCACATTTGGGGGGTTGGTTTGGGAGGGTCAGGAGTGTTAGGAGACAGTTAGTTGAGGAGAGACTCTCGAGAAGAGAGGTCAGGAGCTGGTTCTATGTTGTCCCTCATATGGGATCTTTAAAGTATATTTTCGCTAAAATTCTAGAGCGTAATCATGCAGCCAGTATTTGATTCATGCTGCCGATGGTTTGGCAATATGAGTCACCTGATAGGTTCCCTTAAGGTAGCCATACACACCAGTTAATGTTGTTGAGAAGAAGAGCAGACCATCTAATGTATTTTCCCAAATTGTCCCAACTTTCTCCAGATTTTACAGGAAAGCAAGATGTAGCATGTTAAATATCAAGATGCCTGATCCTTTGTTCTAAAGGGCAGGGGCAGACACACCACATGTGCAGCCAGGCAGCCAAGCTGATTTGTGCCTATTGTTGGGTTCAACTATATAGCTGTCACGATTCCTTAGTACATCTAGGACGCAATGAGCACTGTTGTAACTATTGAATCAGGGCTTTGCTGAGTTGTCAGTTTGGTGAGTGACCACTCAGTCATCCAATCAGGTAGTGAGGCGTGCTGGGCTGTGGGGGAATTGAATGACAGTTCAGTTGTCCAATCTGATTCTGGGAGGTGGTGGGTTATCCAGATGTTGCCTTTTCCTGGTGATTGCCCAGTTACTTAGCTGAGCAGTGTCTCCTAAAACTCTGCCAGTCGTAGCATTCTGTTGAAGTGGTGCTGTTGGCCTGCATTCCTGAGCTTTGTTTGTTCTGATCAATGCTGCCTGACCTTGGACTAAAGGGGGCTTTACACGCTGCGACATCGCTAATGCGAAGTCGTTGGGGTCACGGAATTGGTGACGCACATCCGGTCGCTTTAGCGATGCCGTTGCGTGTGACACCTATGAGCGATTTTGCATCGTCGCAAAAACGTGCAAAATCGCCCATCGGTGACATGGGGGTCCATTCTCAAATATCGTTACTGCAGCAGTAACGAAGTTGTTCCTCGTTCCTGTGGCAGCACACATTGCTCCATGTGACGCCGCAGGAACGAGGAAGCTCTCCTTACCAGCCTCCCGACCACAATGCGGAAGGAAGGAGGTGGGCGGGATGTTACGTCCCGCTCATCTCCGCTCCTCCGCTTCTATTGGGCAGCGGTTCAGTGACGCAGCTGTGACGTCGCTGTGACGCTGAACGAACCGCCCCCTTAGAAAGGAGGCGGTTCGCCGGTCACAGCGACGTTGCCAGACAGGTAAGTAGTGTGATGGGTCTGGGCGATGTTGTTCGGCACGGGCAGCAATTTGCCCGTGTCGCACAACAGATGGGGGCGGGTACCCACGCTAGCGATATCGGTAATGATATCGCAGCGTGTAAAGCCCGCTTAAGGCTGCTTTCACACTACGTTTTTTTGACATGCGTCATGAACTTTTTTTGCTGTAAAAGTGGATCCTGTTTTTGCAAAGAAAAACGCATGCAAACACATGTTATTTTACAGGATACTGTCACTTGAAGTTTATGGGCGGGCATTGAAGTCATGTGATCGGGAGTGAGGGGAACTGCACGTGATAGATTGGGAGCCGGCATCTGACAGCTGCGGATGCTGGTAACCAAGGTAAACATTGGGTAACTAAGCGAAGTGCTTTGCTTGGTTACCCGATATTTACCTTGGTTACGAGCGTCCGCAGCTGCTACAAGCCGGGCTGCCTGCTCCCTGCACATGTAACCAAGGTAAAGATTGGGTAACTAAGCGAAGCGCTTTGCTTGGTTACCCGATATTTATCTTGGTTACGAGCGTCCGCCGCTCTCAGGCGGGGGACAGAGAGAGGAGAGAGAGGGGGGGAGAGAGAGAGAGAGAGGGGGAGGGGGAGAGAGGGGGGAGAGAGAGGAAGGGGGAGTAAGAGGGAGGGGGAGAGAGGGGGGTGAGAGAGGGAGGGGGAGAGAGGGGGGAGAGAGAGACTGATCACACCAGGCTGATTTCTGGGCATGCTCAGTAGAGCAAGCAGGATCCTGTCTATCAGCATGCCAGCGTTCACATGCGTTTGCATGCAGTATAGTCAGGATCCAGTGATATGCAGTATTTGGACGCAGCTCAAAAACGCTACAAGTAGCGTTTTTGAAAAAAGTTAAAAAACTGCAAGTCGCTGGATCCTCACTATAACGCACGCAAACGCATGTGAACGCATGTTGATGCGAGTCCATTGCAAATGCATTGAAATGAAAATGCATTTCCACTGGATACATTTTTGCGTTAAAAAAACGTTCATGACGCATGTTAAAAAAACGTAGTGTGAAAGCAGCCTTACTTTGACCTTTTTGTTTGTGTTGACTGTTTGCTCTTCCACTATCCTCCTGGTATTCTGACTCAGGACCCATTACCTAACTACACCTTTGTTTACTCCCTGTATCCATGACGTGACCCCATGGTATGCTGACCCTGGATCGTTACCTATCTATGCCTGTTTACTCCCTGTATCCTTGACATGACCTCCAGGTATTCTGACCCCGGATCATTACATGTCTATGTCTCTGTTTACTCCCTGTATCCTTGATGTGACCTCCTGGTATTCTGACCCCAGACCATTACCTAACTACACCTCTGTTTACTCTCTGTATCCATCACGTGACGTCCTGGTATGTTGACCCCAGATTGTTACCTATGCCTCTGTTTATTCCCTGTATCCGTGATGTGACCTCCTGGTATTCTGACTCCGGATCATTACCTATCTATGCCTCTGTTTGCTCCCTGTATCCTTGATGTGACCTCCTGGTATTCTGACCCCGGATCGTTACATTTCTATGCCTCTGTTTACTCCCTGTATCATTGACGTGACCTCCTGGTATTCTGACCCTGGATTGTTACCTATCTATGCCTCTGTTTACTCACTGTACTCATGACATGACCTCCTGGTATTCTGACCCCGGATCGTTACCTATCTATGCCTCTGTTTACTCCCTATATCCTTGTCATGACCTCCTGGTATTCTGCCCCCAAACCACTACCTAACTACACCTCTGTGTATTCTCTGTATCCACGACGTGACCTCCTGATATCTGGCCAAGAACATCCAACTACCCTGCCTCTCGACTTCCCATGAGCAAGTGACTAGCATCACAATAATGTCTGTAAGCAATTGTCGCGGGCGGAGGAGGGGACGCTGCGCTCACCCACTGCTCGGGTCCGGCTGCGGCTGCTGCTCGGTGGTGGCTCGAGCGGTGGGCCGGATCCCGGGGACTCGAGCGGCGTTCCTCGCCCGTGAGTGAAAAGGGGGATTTGATTGTGGGGATTTGATATTGTCCGTGACGCCACCCACGGTTGTGGTGATATTGGTGACACCACCGCTGCTCTGGACGGGGATCCTGGGAGCGGTGACAGGGAGCAGCTTTGATGTTAGTTCTCCCCTCCGTGGGTAGGGGGTTGGTTGTCCCGGGGCCCGGTGATGGGGTAGGGATGGATGGCAGGTGGGTTACGGGGCCTGGTGAGGTGCAGGGTCGCGGGGGCAGCGTAGTGCCGCACGGCATGGTGGTACTCACTCAGCCAATGATGAGGACACAGTTCTCGGTAAAACACATGGCTGGATGGACGTGTCCCACAGACGGCTGCGGTGTTGTTTCTCCCGGCAGGTTGATGGTGACTGCCTTTCCCTGCACCTGTGTACTGTAAACGGTTCCAATGGGTTCCCACCGGTAACCCGCTCCCCAGCTTGGATGGGAGCTGAAGGAGCCCCTTTTGCCCGCAGGCTCTGGCCCTGGGAACTTTAGCCTTGGCGGTGACTGTGTTTCCCTCTCTCGGTTGGACTGTTGCCTTCTGTCGGGACTTGGCTGCTGGGAAACCCAGGAGGTTCCCTTCACTAACGAATTTGGCAAATTCACGGCGACTCCTAGCCTTGCCAGGGTCCATAAGCCCCTGCCAGATGGTGCTGACTTCTCCCTGCGTACCGGTCCGGTACCGCCGGGCCACCGCCCGTCCACGGTCCTTACGGTAAACTCCGATAGGCCACTCCTGCAGACGGTCACCACCGTCTGCCAACCTTGCTGAACCGTCCGGGCCACACACCCGGACCAACTTCAGTCTGCCTAACTGCCACTTTCCTTCCTTCCACTTTCCACTCTCAAACTCATCTGTCTACTTTTCCCGCCTCCAGGACTGTGTACTCCTCGGTGGGTGGGGCCAACCGCCTGGCCCACCCCCTGGTGTGAACATCAGCCCCTGGAGGAAGGCAACAAGGGTTTTGTCTGACTTAGGTGTGCCTGACCAGGAGTGTGGGGTGTGTTGATGTTGTTCTCTGTGGCCCCTGGCTTGTCCAGGGCGCCACACAATCACAGAGTTCATTATCCCCTCTGCTCTGTGGATTCATTCATTTTTCTCCTCCCCAAAAAACAGAGGACACTAGGGGGATGGTATACACCATGAGTAAGGATGCTACACTCTCAAAAAAACACGCTAGTGGTTTCTCATGTAATCACTACTCATTCCCTTTAAATGACTGTTTAGTATATATTACAGATTTTAACTCTGTCTGAGCTGGACACATTCTCAGGATCCTCATTGGGGGCTGCTGTAGTAGGGGGGAGGCTCCTCCCAGCAATTGACTATTCTCAGAAGATCCCTGTTAATGAGAATAACTCATTACTGAGGAGTTACAGGCTGCACTAAGTATGAATGAATTTTCTCTACTTAAAGATCTAAATGGTGGTATTCTTCTTTTCAGGATTATTGCACTGATATATGGAGATATAGGTTTATATAATATTCAATTTCTACATGCCTCTACATTATAGCTAAAAAAAAATATTCCTATCTGAACAATTCCATTGCAAAAATTTCTATGTGTATTTGCATGTATTTGTACGTATTTCATACATGAGAAACCCGATTCCCAAAAAAAGGCCACATACGAAAGTAAAACCATAATTTTCTTCAAAATAAATAAATAAAAAAAAATACAGCAAGAGAGTAATTATAAAATATAACAATTTGGGTCTGACACAGCAGATAAATATTAAATTGGTGTATATATCTATTCTATATGGTATATGGTATAAATCTATCTAGTTGGTTGGTTGGTTATATATCTATATCTATCTATCTATCTATCTATATATATATATATATATATATATATATATATATATATATATATAATATATATAGAGAGAGATAGATATAGATATATAACCAACCAACCAGCAAGAATGTATTATATCAATAAAGTGTTAATCTTATGCAACAATCTCTACCAAAAATGCATAGTGCAATAAATTATATAAATAGTGTACAAAATATAATCGTACTAGACTTTGGAATTAGCAGAGCTTATATGCTGTAACTTTGCAAAAATAAATATAAAGGCTGATCTCATGCAAAAATGTGCAGGAAAAGTGCATCATATAATTATTATGCACAAATGGTGTTAAGTACAAAATATTATCATATTGAGCATAACAATAAGCTCATAGGTGCAAGTGCAACGGAAGTACTATTAAAATGCTGGTGGCACAAAGCAAAGATAATCAATCACATCACCATGTAAGCAGCAGTAATAACAATATAAAAATGTGAGGTGATTACCTGAGGTCATAGTGAACAGCTGCTGTGTCGGCACTAGGTCTCGACGCGCGTTTCGGTGTGCCTTCGTCATGTGTTTACTATGGTTGTGTACATGTGTTTACTATGTATATGATTGCATAGTGTGTAAATGTATTTAGAAGGGCGGGGGTCAGCAGACACACTTTCTTCTCTGGGGTAAAGGGAGTCAAGTCATTAGAAGATGCAGCATTACTTTATTCTTTTGCTTTTTTAATCAAGACCACAAACATGCTTGTCCAACCCAAATGTGCATGTGCATGTTTTGAATCAATAGCTGTCAATCAAATGGGCGTTTGCCTAACAGCTATCTAAGGTATACGGCCTCCTCTAGGTTACTATCAAATTAGGTCACTATAACAATAACAGAACAGACATACTCTCGAGATTGCTGGTGATACAAACATTACTGTTGATGTGGCTCAATTGGTACTAATTTATGAAAGCAAAGTGTCATAGAGCAGTAAAACCACAGAACCTGACCTGGATGTAAACATAGTTATGGAGATATCTGTGTTACCGAGATTAGGAAATCATTGATCCCATAATCACTGCTGTATTTATATATGTGTAATATTTACGTGAACTATGGGCGTTGTAAACCAATCTGAAGTCTTTTAATTTTTTTTGTTACCCTAGACAGTTCTTTCTCAATACGTAAGATAGTGTTAAGCCATATAATGTATCACGCAGGGCTATAAATGGTAAATGATAGGCATTCCACTTTGAGTCATCCCGGTACACGTGTACAGGGTGATAACTTCTCACTGTGGTCAATAAAATCTACAGAAACATTACAGGAAATACGGATGCCGTAGAGATTAATTTGTCATTGAACTATTTCCTTTATGTAATCTGATAAGTTAGTGGGTTCACCTGCAAATCATAGGATCACACTGAGAGATGTTTGGTATCAAAATCAGCTTTCGCTTGAAAGGCAATGGAACAACGCAACTTTGCATTCATGTGTCATACACCAAATATTTAGCATCCTTTTCACCACTTGTTGTCTCCTTAGTTGTTCTTCAGCTCTACTTCGCTAGGGAAAACCTGTGACCAGTGACTAGAGATGAGCGTAGTGCCCCTGAACCCATCAGGGCACTACAAGGTACTGCATCCTATCACAGATGCAGGGCCTACTCCCAGGGACCTGGAAGACCAGTGCCGGTAACAGCAAAGCACATCATAATCCCAGTTTTCCCCCATCCACACAGACTGGTGCCAGACTAGACTTGGACCCAATGGATGGCCACCCAGGGGTGGAGCTGATCCAGTCCACTAGACAACGACCAGGTGGGAGGGGACAAACAGACAGTTGGAGTTAGAGTTGGAAAGTGGAAGTGAGAGGAGATGGACATAACTGCTCTGACACGGGAGTGTGACCTTAGGGCCCAGGCGTGTGGTTGCCGGTGGAGTACGGCAAAGTACTCCCGGAACCATACCACCGACGGGGCACAGAGCCCTAGGTCAGGAAAACGCTCCAGGCAGATCTGATAAAATCTGCACAGTGAGGGGACCATCCAGGACCTCACTGACCATAGAACTCCGGAGGCACCAGCAGTAACAGGAGAACCAGGGATCGGAACCGAACACTGACCCTACAGGGTTCACACTGCCGCAGTACGGAACTAAGACTGAGAGACAACAAGAGGGGACCCACAGATGCTCCAAGCCACAGGGTCCCTCCAACTTGAGAAAGGTGCAGGGGAAAGAAGCCACCAGGTCATCAACCGACACTGGGACTAAGGGGTCCAGAGGTGAATACTAACCATCTACTGTGAGTAAAGAGAACCAGTTAAACAGCAACCCTTGTGTGGCCTACCTTATTTCCGTGCCTAACTCCATCACCTATCCCCTGGGGTCCTGGCCCTACTTGAGGAGGGCCCAACATCTAGGTTGCTGTCAACACCAGCCCCAGCGGAGAAACTGTGCAGCGGCGGTTCTATCTCCATAACCGCAACCTGCAAGTGGCATCACGACATAAACTTTATTAACTATTTCCCTGTATATAACCCCTTTTTAAAAGCGACCCCCAGGGTCACGGAACCAGGCAACGGCCACCCAGTGACACATCCCAGGAGTACACTGCACGGGACCGAGTACCCCATAGCCCTGGACGGCACATGAGCAAACCTGAACAGTAAAGTTTGGCGTTCGTACCGAGCTTTACAAAAAACTCAGTTCGGTATGCTGATCATTTGAGTGTATGCTGATCACACTACGTGCTCTGCTGAGTGAGAGCCATTTGCAGTGTTTGAATGGCTCTCACTAAGGCCAGAGTCACACTTGCAAGAGACTCACGTGAGTCTCGCATCGCATCACCTGGCACAGCCAAACACTATCCTGACAGGAGCGGGTCGGCTGTATGTATCTCTATGCAGCTAAAACGCTCCTGTCCAGAGAGTGTGCGGCCGTGCCGGGTGATGCAAAGCGAGACTTGCGTGAGTCACTTGCAAGTGTGACTCCGGCCTAAGGGTAACAACAGTGTGATTAGATGTAGTGTGCATGGAAAAAACCCGCCCTCTGCCAGAAGTTCTATGTTTATGGCTGCCTGTATGTGGGAGGAAAGCTGAACTGTCCAATTAATGACTTCCAATGGAGTTCAGGTCAAGTCCAAGTCCCAAACCAAACGTAATCTAAATCCTGGTTGAACCCGCCAAACCGAACTTCAACGGGTCCGCTCATCTCTACCAGTGACCTCACCTCTGCTTAGCTGCATTGAGCTGTGAGAGTCTGGTTACAACTTCATTTATATAATTGTAACTAGCTGTGTTACCCGGCATTGTAAATAACCATTCTTAACTATAACAAAATAAAATGCATTAGCAAAAAATTATTTTGCACATAAAAGTCACAAACTAAACAGGCGTCACTACCAAAATCATATTAACTCACCCATGAGCTGTCCTATACTAACAATGTACTTCTTTGCCTATTGCATTCAGTCAGACCTCCTTGACCTCTAACAAAATAGAAGCAGAGCTGTGATTGGTTACTATAGGCCACCAGATAAATATCAAGGGTAACAGTCAAAACAGCAAATATATTACCGCAAACATTGAAACAGTTTCTGGGATTTCTTGCCATATAAATGGGTTTTTGACCATCAGTTGTGTTGTGCACAAGTCTGGTGGATACGCAGCTGATAGTCCTACTGAATAGACTTTTACAATTTGTATTATGGCAAGAAAAAAGCAGCTAAGTAAAGAAAAACGAGTTGCCTTCATTACTTTAACAAATGAAGGTCAGTCAGGCTGAAAAATTGGGAAAACTTTGAAAGTGTCCCCAAGTGCAGAGGCAAAAACTATCAAACGCTACAAAGAAACTGGCTCACATGAGGACCGCCCCAGTAAAGGAAGACCAAGAGTCACCTCTGCTGCGGAGGATAAGTTTATCTGAGTCACCAGCCTCAGAAATCGCAGGTTAACAGCAGCCTAGATTAGAGAACAGGTCAATGCCACACAGAGTTGTAACACCAGACACATCTCTAGAACAACTGTTAAGAGGAGACTTTGTGAAGCAGGCCTTCATGGTAAAATAGCCGCTAGGAAACCACTACTAAGGACAGGCAACAAGGAGAAGAGACTTGTTTGGGCTAAAGAACACAAGGAATGGACATTAGACCAGAGGAAATCTGTGCTTTGGTCTGATGAGTCCAAATTTGAGACCTTTGGATCCAACCACCGTGTCTTTGTGCGACGCAGAAAAGGTGAATGGATGGACTCTACATGCCTGGTTCCCACCGTGAAGCATGGAGGAGGAAGTGTGATGGTGTGGGGGTGCTTGCTGGTGACACTGTTGGGGATTTATTCAAAATTGAAGGCATACTGAACCAGCATGGCTACCACAGCATCTTGCAGCGGCATGCTATTCCATCTGGCTTGCGTTTAGTTGGACCATCATTTATTTTTCAACAGGACAATGACCCCAAACACACTTCCTGTGTAAGGGCTATTTGGCTAAGAAGGAGAGTGATGGGGGTGCTGCGCCAGATGACCTGGTCTCCACAGTCACCAGACCTGAACCCAATCGAGATGGTTTGGGGTGAGCTGGACTGCAGAGTGAAGGCAAAAGGGCCAACAAGTGCTAAGCATCTCTGGGAACGCCTTCAAGACTGTTGGAAGACCATTTCCGGTGACTACTCTTGAAGCTCATCAAGAGAATGCCAAGATTGTGCAAAGCAGTAATCAAAGCAAAAGGCGGCTACTTTGAATAACCTAGAATATAAGACATATTTTCAGTTATTTCATAATTTTTTGTTAAGTATTTCACTCCACATGTTTTAATTCATAGTTTTGATGCCTTCGATGTGAATCTACAATTTTCAGAGTCATGAAAATAAAGAAATCTCTTTGAATGAAAAGGTGTGTCCAAACTTTTGGTCTGTACTGTATATATTCAACTCACCCCTCACCTGTCCAATCAACTGGTCTTCCATGAAGCTCCCTCCGGGCAGCTCTTTTGTTTTGGCGCGCATTGTCCTCTTCCAGCAGCATCTTCACACTGTGCCCGAGCTTCCAGCATCAAGTAGGCCTCTTACATCACAACAATAGTCCTGACATAAGAACATCATGACATGAGCCACTCAAAGCTAGTAAGTGGCTCGCTCGGGTATTGCACATTTGACATCAGAAGACGACTCAGTGTCAAAGGCTAGCGAAAGAGAACATCGCAAGGTGAAGGAAAGATCAGACCAAAGGGAGATTTGATGAGTAACGGACAGGGGTCCGTTGGACATTTGACAATGAAAAGGATTTTTTTCCACCCCTTTCCCAGCCCCATGCTGATCATGTATCCATACAAAGCAAATCACACAAAAAAATCAAATTCAGGAAGATCTGATTATTTTTGTAAAATTCTATTTGAACCAACACTCTTATCACCTACTGGCTTACTTTGTGGTTCCTGACACTTAAAAAGTCAGAAAAAGACATTTTATACAATTTGATTTAGAAATTTTACCCAAATACATGCAAATTCAAAAAATGTTTAGATTTGTTATTGGGCCACTCAAATCTCATAGCAATAGATCAGCTCCCTAGAAACTACTGACATCAATGAGACCTAAAACACTTTATGCAATTGCTAGATTCATCTATGAATCAGCCGTCGCCAGGTTCTTCTTCCACTTATGGATAATCTAAGGATATTAATCATATTGATAGTATGTCTAGATTTTTTGCTACGATGAGTCATAAAGGGAGAGAAAAATAGTGTTGTAAGTAATCAGCTGAAATCGAGCGCTCTCTCATTATAAATTTGCCACTAAGGGGTACTTTGCATGCTGCGATATCGCAGGCCGATGCTCCGATGCCGAGCGCGATAGTCCCCGCCCCCGTCGCAGCAGCGATATCCTTGTGATAGCTGCCGTAGCGAACATTATCACTCCGGCAGCTTCACATGGACTCACCTATCCTGCGATCGTCGCTCTGGCCGGCGACCCGCCTCCTTGTTAAGGGGGCGGGTCGTGCGGCGTCACTGCGACGTCACACGGCAGGCGGCCAATAGGAGCGGAGGGGCGGAGATGAGCAGGATGTAAACATCCCGCCCACCTCCTTCCTTCCGCATATCCTACGGAAGCCGCAGTGACGCCGGTAGGAGATGTTCCTCGCTCCTGCGGCTACACACAGCGATGTGTGCTGCCACAGGAGCGAGGAACAACATCGGACTGTCGCGTCGGCGTAATTATGGATTACGCCGACGCTGCACCGATGATATGATTACGACGCTTTTGCGCTCGTTAATCGTATCATCGAGCCTTTACACACTACGATGTCGCATGCGATGCCGGAAGTGCGTCATTTTCAATTTGACCCCACCGACATCGCACCTGCGATGTCGTAGTGTGCAAAGCCCGCCTTAGTATTGAGATACCATCCCCCGAAAATAAGACAGGGTCTTATTTTTTTTTTTTCTCTGAAAGATGCGCTAGGGATTATTTTCAGGGGATGTTTTATATTTTCCCATGACCAACATTCCACATTTATTCTTGAACAAAAAAAAAAAAATCAACATTTATTGAAATCTAACATGCCATCACATTTTGGAACATCAGCATTTTTTATTAATCCTATTACTGGCTCAGATGCACATTTTCTTATCTGATCTACTATTCTCATGGTGCAGAACCAGTCCTAGTGGTGGGTACATACCATATTTACAAAGGCTTAAAATATCTGCTTAAATGTATTATTTTCTGTATACAGCTAAGTTTACCCCCAAAAGAAAGCAGACACCCCCAAAAAGAATTGCAATTACCAGACTTCAAACAATTTGAGTTGGCAAGTGGATGGGCTCTCACATACAAATCAGGTTCCCCTGCTTTCTACAGCAGTTGGCTCCCCCTGGTGAGTGGAAGCAGTATCACTCATGCGCGGTGTTATAATGGTACTTGATCTGTTTATGAAAGCTGCAGTGCAATGCAGCTGGAATGACGATTGACCTGACAGTGATGCAGATCTCTGTGTGAGAGCCCATCCACCATCGGCACTTGACAACTGCAATTATTTGGGGTCTGGTGAGTGCGTTTTTTGGGGGCGTCTGCTTTATTTTGTGGGTAGAAAATAAACAAAGAGAAAAATTTTATGAAAAATACCCTGACTATAAATAAATACATTGCAAGTGCTTAATAACAAGGTATTTAATATATACATTTTTGCAAAAAGGTAAGAAGCTGTCCCACCTCGTCACGGTGTACCCATCTGGGACAGTCCCTAACCAACTAAAGTTAAAAACATTTTCTATACCTGTCTTGTGTCTTTCAAAACTCCAATGTGAATGGTAGCAAGTGGTCAGCTGGGTCCCAGATTAATTACACAGCAAAGTGGGAAGCAAATTGATTGCCCAGTCTCAGTATAAGGAGGGCTGCACCCCCATCTTGTACTAAAGCAAGAAAACAGATGAAAAACACCAAAAGAAACTGAACTGCTACCATTCACATTGGAGTTTTGATAGACACAAGTCAGGTATAGAAAATGTTTTTAACTTTAGTTGGTTAGGGACTGTCCCAGATGGGTACACCGTGACGAGGTGGGACAGCTTCTTACCTTTTTGAAAAAAATGTATATACAAAATACCCTGTTATTAAGCACTTGCAATTTATTTATTTATAGTCAGGGTATTTTTCATACAATTTTTCTCTTTGTTTTTTTTCTAGTCTTGAGGCTGCCAATCACATGCTTGTAATGTTGCATGTTTACTGAACATTTGTTACAGCACAGCTCAGTTTCTTTTGGTGTTTTTCTTTTGGGGGTGTCTGCTTTTTTGGGGGGTGTCTACTTTCTTTGAAAAAGATTCCTGCTGTAGTCTTTCACATTTTTAGCTGCTTGGACACTTCCTTAAGGAACCGCAACTAGGGCTTATTCTTTGAGTAGGAAATATATTTTATACATATTAAAAAAAGACCTTAAAATCCTACTAGGGCTTATTCTCGGGGTAGGTGTTATTTCCAGGGCAATAGATGTAGTAATGTATTGAACCCAGAGAGCCTAGTATGGGCCTCATCATTAATATAAATCAGTTTGATCCATTCTTTCTATAGATTTCTTGTGAAAATACATTTTAATGAGCTGTGTAAAACGTGTCATTACATAGGAAAACCTGTGCCCTGGGTTAAGAATAGTATAATTTACAATATCGGTATGTTAAGGTAATAATATAAAGGTACATAAAACTATTTTGTATTGATAGTAAAAGGGATTTCCAAATTAAATATCCCTACTTTTAGAAGAGTCCTGTTCAACTTATCTGCAGTGCTACCACATGGCAAACAGCGCATTTCACAGTCCCTATTCACATGTATTGTCTATGTACTCCAGGACAGGACCGATCTTACAGAATTGGAAACATTCTTCATACAGCTCTCCACTTTGGCCAAAAGATAAGGATTCTGAACAGAGGATCTGTTACTCAACTGTCTTGGCTCCAACTCCAAGTCTTGCTTCTTGCCACTATGGCTGGCTTCCTCTGTGCTATGTTACTCTTATATCCTGGTGAGCACTATTGATGTCGTAACCCTCAGTCTTTTAAGGACATCTTAGGAATCAATGTGTTCCGAATATTTAGAAAGCATTGTGCCTAGCTACTACTTGTTTGTCAGGAGTTTGCTTCTCCCTCCACTTGGTCAGGTACAGCCAGGTGTCTAATTATCTTCTCTACTACGCCGCAATTAGGATTCCAAATTATCAACTTCTTGCAAATGTTCTCAGTGCTATTCAAACCTCAATCTCTTCTATTAAAGTAATGCAATGCTGTGTGTAAATTACCAAATTGTCAATATATTTCTCCTATTTATGTGTGAACTGCACCTCTGCAAGCAAGTTTTCAGTGCTCAACTTCTATCCTGTGATTAACCTCTTTCCTGCTACAAGCTCCTGATTATATACATTTCGGCTATCAACGTAACAATGGAAGCAAGTCTGCCAATTCTTCACTAGTAGCATGTGATTAAACTTTTCCCTGCTATAAGTTTTATTGCATATACTGTATCTGTTCTATTAAGGTAATGTAAGTCTGAAAGCAAAGAAGATGCAGATTTGGTGCAGAAATTTGGTGTATAAATTTCAGCACCAAATCTGCATCTTTTGGCAAAAAAAACCCAACACAGAAACGATGTTGACACCATTTTAGTGCAGTTTTCTGCCATGAGATGAAAATTTGGTGCAGAAATCTGGGGAAGCCATTTTAGCACTAAATTTGCATCTCTTGGCAGAATATCACACAGAAAAAGCATCAAAACAGTTTTTGCATGTTTTCTGCCAATAGATGTAGATTTTGTGCTGGAATTTATGCTCCAAATTCATGAACCAAATATGCATCTCCTGGCAAAAAATTGTATCAATACCACGTTGCTTTTTTTGCCAGAAGATGCAGATTTGGTGCAGGAATTTGGTGTATAAATTTCAGCACCATATCGGCATCTATTGGCTAAAAAAATGTGTTTTTTTGCCAGGAGATGCAGCTGTGGTTTAACTCAGTTCAGCTGAGGTGAGGTCACTGAGTTCAATCAGTTCACCTAAGGTGAGTTTACCTGCGGTCACAGGTGGGGTACCG
Organism: Anomaloglossus baeobatrachus; assembly: GCF_048569485.1. Classification (NCBI taxonomy): domain Eukaryota; kingdom Metazoa; phylum Chordata; class Amphibia; order Anura; family Aromobatidae; genus Anomaloglossus; species Anomaloglossus baeobatrachus. The sequence goes on along the minus strand of NC_134361.1, from coordinate 53,919,835 downwards.
TGGGAACCTCTAGCTGTGACTGCACAAAAACTCAATGATGTAACTGCTCACAAGTGCAGCTCAGTCAGTCTCTACATGAAGAGCAGTGGGCACTCATGTTCTTTGCATGCACGCTGTGACTTCAGGGTGTAGCAGAGCCAGGATCATCATGGGACCTCGTGTGGATTATAGACCTGAGTGTTTATGGGCTTCATAAATTGGAGAAAGAGGGTGTTTTTTTGTATTTTATTTCAAATAAAGGATTTTTTTGTGTGTCTGTGTTTATTTCTTTTCACTTACAGGATCAGTAATCGGGGGGTTCTCATAAATCCAATCCATTACTAATCTAGCTCTTACTGGTAGCTGTAAGCTGTCATTACACCTTATATTATCCCGATTGCCACTGCAGCAGAACAATCAGGATAAGCTGGGTAAAGTACTAGGATTGTCGCATAAAATGGATGCAACAATTCTGGGCTGCTGCAGGCTGGGGAGGGCAAAATAACCATGGGCCTCCCCAGCCTGAGAATACCAGCCCCCAGCTGTCGGCATTACATTTCTGGGTGTCAAAATTGGGGTGACCGCACAGCATTTCCTTTTAACTTTTTATATAAATAAGTTTAAAAAGCTGCATGCAGTCCCATGTATTTTGATACACAGCCAAGATATCACACACGTTAAAATTTAAAATATGGCAGAGCAAAACTTTTTTTTAGTGTTTAAAAGTTGCAATGCCCCAAAAACAATATAAATCTGTATTCGTTGTTTTATAATTTTTGCTGCATGGTGAACGGTGTGATAAAAAATAATAATTCCTAAATTGCTGTTTATTTGATCAGTTTGCTTCTTAATTATTGGAATAAAGGGGGCTTTACACGCTACGATATCGTTAATGTTTTATCGTCGGGGTCACGTCGTTAGTGACGCACATCCGGCGTCATTAACGATATCGCAGCGTGTAACACTTACCAGCGACCTTAAACGTCCTCCAAAGTGGTGAAAATCGTTCACCATGGAGAGGTCGTCCTAAAACCAAAAATTGTTAATGGTTGTTTATAGATGTTATTCCTCATTCCTGTGGCCGCACACATCGCTGTGTGTGACACCGCAGGAGCGAGGAACCTCACCTTACCTGCGTCCCGCCCGCAATGAGGAAGGAAGGAGGTGGGTGGGATGTTCGTCCCGCTCATCTCCGCCCCTCGGCTTTGATTGGCCGGCCGCTTACTGACACTGCGGTGACGTCGCTGTGACGCCGAACGCACCTCCCCCTTGAGGGAGGGATTGTTCGGCAGTCACAGCGCCGCCGCCGACCAGATAAGTGTGTGTGATGCTGCTGTAGCGATAATGTTCACACGATATAGCATGCACGATTAGGGCGGGTGCTTTTGCGTACGATATCTCTAGCAATTGCTAGAAATATCGTAGCGTGTAAAGCCCGCTTAAGAATAGGTTCACATTTATCCTGTACTCTACGCTAAACACTTACGTCTGGGTTTATGGTTAAGTATCTCCCTAGGTAAAAGGCTTTTTTAGTGGGTAGCACTTGACTCTAAAGAAAATGTCAAGTTAGGATCTCCTTAACGGAAAATAGTGATGAATAACCTGATTGAATTATATTTATTTTCACTATCATGATTCACTTTGACCAAATATTTACAAAATTGCTAATGTTAGTAGTAAAAGCAAGCTAAGCAATAAATCTTCACGGCAGAACAAACAGGTTGGTTTCCACTGATACGGAACATATCTCTTGGAGATTTCGCACAAGCTTCAAGTTACGCCACTGATGAAACTTATTTGTCTGCCGCATTTGTTTTTGTTTCCTTGTCTTTATTCTTCACAGAAACTGCAACTAATTCCATCATGTGAGATGCAATGTAAAATGGACTTAGTTGTCTTGTTTTCTTCCTTATAGGTGTCACATCCTAAAGGATATATAGAGAAGATTGGCTTTCTCCTTGGCTGAGCTGTGAAGACCAGCTTTGACCTCCTTCCCAATGATTTATTCAATGCTCCCCAACCTGACAAAGGAACTCAGGATGACCAGAAAGACCAGTTTATAAAAGTCAATTTGTAGAGAAAACAGAAGGTTTAGTCCAATCTTATCACTCGGATATAGAGTCCAGATAATTCTGTGTATTAAAGATTGACAAGAACCTCCACTCCCAGAACGCTATCTCCAAACAGTAAATCATTACCCGGAAAGTCATTAAGCCATTAGAATACAAATGTAACCAATTAGTTCTACAGAGCCAAAGTAATGGATGAAAAATGATGGTCAAAATGAGACATTTCCTTGAGGTTAAAGGAATTCTAGATATAGAGATACTTTATCTGATACAACTACCAACAAATGTATATTAACATCTATTTGTTAGGGTCAAAAATTCAGAAAAAATAAGCCGACGGGAATGTTATTGTGTCAAATGGTAATGAGAACCCATGCGTATGATACAGACATGATACATCAGTATGGGGCAAAGCAATATGGTTGAATTTTCCTAGGATCGTTTAATGTCAAAGTAAACCTACACATACAGCTAGTCCTTAGGTCGGAGTCACAAATGTGAGTCAGCCAGATCAGATCTCATACGTTGCACTGACGAGGGATAACCATCCCGAAACACCGTGTCTGCAAATTGAGGTTCTGATCTGGCATAAATCCTGAGTCAAACGACAAGACTCCTTGGAGGACTTTGAGTCTAGAATTGCTACCTCCAATAGGTGGCACCAGAGTTCATCTTCTTCCTCCCTGAAGAGACAATTTGAACATGTGAGTGACTTGCGGGTGACTCACATCACATTACCTGGCACAGCGCACACTCTCCTGATAGGAGCGGGTTGGCTGAATGTATTTCTATGCAGCTGAGACGCTCCTGTCCAGAGAGCGTCAAGCCGTGATGGGTGATGCGATGTGAGTCACTCAGATGTGTAAGTCCTACCTTAAAGGGAACCTGTCATCAGGTTCTCCAAACATAAATTAAAGCCACCACATTTATCTGTTTTGTCGACCTGTATCTAAGCTCTGACCCCACCCCACGGCATATGCCAAAAAATACCTTATGTGCTTCTGGCATACGGCACAGTCCTGTCTGATGAGCATCTTTTTTTCTTTTTTTGGCGCTATCGCTATGTAAGGAATTGCTGTTCTCCTGGCTTGATAGATGTGGATGACACGTCCTACATTATTCACAGATCTCCTTCTACCAGCACATTTGGAGTGAAGGCCTGCGCAGGCGCTCTATGCTCTGTCTTGCTAAGGGCAGAGCAAAGTCCCTGTACTGTGCATGCACTGGCACTGACTTCACTTACGGCTTAAAGGGAACCTGTCACTTGGGAACATGCTATTAACCTATAGATATGGGGTTCATTTGCGGGTTTATAGCATTTTAAACCTGTCTGGCTCCTGCACATTAAACTGCCGGGAGGACATTAACTTTAATCCTTTCGGCAACACTTGGGTTTCAGTCACAGGGGTGGCGTTGGTGCGAGTTCAGTCACCACTCTGTGTGTGGAGAGTGCCATCTTTAGCCAGGCCCCCTGCACTGACTGACAGCTTCCTCTAATGCAGAGCAGCTGTCAGTCAGTGTGGGTCACAGTTACAGCCGCTGCTCTCCACACACAGAGTTTTGACAGAACCTGAGGCAGCACCACCTTTATTATTGAAAGCAGATCACTGCCGGGAGGATTAAAGTTAATTCCCTCCCGGCAGCGGGGTTTAATATGCAGGCTCTGGATGGGTTTAGAATGTTATTATCCTGCAGATTAACCCCATATCTGCAGGTTTATAGCATTTTTCCACCTGACAGAATCCCTTTAATAGGTGATGGCGCATTAAAGGACATTTCCCTGCCCTTAGCAGGTCAGAGCGTAGAGCGCCTGTGCTTCAACTGCGCAGGTACAAAATTTGCAGCGATTTGTCTATCATGTAGGACGTGTCATTTACATCAATCAAGCCAATAGGACAGCAGTTCTGCATATAGAGGGGACACTGACAAAGAAAAAAGATGCCCATCGGACCGCACCGTATGCTAGAAGTCCATAAGTTATTTTCTGGCATATGGCGGAAGAGATCAGGGCTTAGATACCGGTCAATAAACTGCAGTAATGGCGCAGATAAAGGTAGTGGCTTTAGTTTATATTGGGAAAACATGGTGACAGGTTTCCTTCAATATACACCTGGTATTAAAATTACTCCCTTTTCGAGTTGGTGTGATTTTATTCACACGTGCCATTCCAGCGGCCATGACAGTAGGGAGTACCGCCACTTACATGCTGACGTCCACAGCTCTTCTTTTGATTAGCTGCCCTGATGACATCACGTGTCACGGCACAATAATGTCACGCCAGGCCAGCTGATCAAAAGAAGAGCTGTGGACATCAGCAGGTAAGTAACGGTACTCCCTCTCGTGGGCAGTGGCCACAGATTACTGCCGTGGCTGATGAAGTGGGACATGTGAATCCACTCGTACCAACCCTACTCACTTTATAAGTTAATGCCCGTTACACGCAACGACATCCCTAACGAGATGTCGTTGGGGTCACAGAATTTGTGACACATATCCGGCCTCATTAGGGACTTAAATGTGTGTGACACGTACGAGCGACTGCTAATGATGTAAAATACTCACCAAATCGTTGATTGTTGACACGTCGTCCATTTCCCAATTGTCGTTGCTCGTGCAGAACGCAGGTTGTTCATCGTTCCTGAGGCAGCACACATTGCTACGTGTGACACCCCAGGAACGACGAACAACACCGTACCTGCGCCCTGCCGGCAACGAGGTGGCCGTGTCTTTCTGTGGCTGCTCTCCGCCCCTCCGCTTCTATTAGACGCCTGCCGTGTGAGGTTGCTGTGACACCACACAAACCGGCCCCTTAGAAAAGAGGCTGTTTGCCGGCCAGCGAACAGCCTCTTTTCTAAGGGGGCGGTTTGTGCGGCGTCACAGCAACGTCGCTAGGAAGGTAACTACGTGTTACGGCTCCCAGTGATATTGTGCGCCATGGGCAGCGATTTGCCTGTGACTCACAAACGGGGGGGGGTGGGTGCTTTCACGAGCGACATCGCTAGCGATGTCGCTGCGTGTAAAGCCCCCTTTAGGCTGATGTACACATGGAGGTTTTTGTGGGGCCCAAAATCTATTTTGAGAGGCTCAAACATTTTTAAGAGGAAACTTCTTCAGGAAATTCATTTTTGGGGAAGATTTTATATCCCTGAACTGGTTTTTGAAGAGTATTGTAAGAACGTATCTCATTAATGTTCGTTGCAGTCATTTGATTGGAAAATGCTTAACTTCGAGAGCTTTCCGTCATGATCCTCTTCAAAGATATGTTCCAATTGTCTCTTCAGGGAGGAAGTAGATGAACTCTAGCGCCACCTATTGGAAATAGCAATCCTAAAAGTCAAAAGTGACCCTTTAACGAGCCTTTTCATATGACCTAGGATTTATGCCAGATCAGAACCTCAATTTGCAGACACAGTGTTTCGGGATGATTGTCCCTTGTCAGTGCAAAGTATGAGATATAATCTGACTGAATGAGAAGGGTCACTTTTGACTTTTAGGTGGCACTAGAGTTCTTCTCCTTCCTCCCTGAAGAGACAATTTGAATATTACCCAGAGGAGCATTGCAGCTATAAGACTCCTCACCACTGACAGATTGGTATTCACTTAGGGGTACTTTGCACGCTGCGACATCGCTAGCCGATGCCGATCGCGATAGTACCCGCCCCCATCGCACATGCGATATCTTGTGATAGCTGCCGTAGTGAACATTATCGCTACGGCAGCTTCACACGCACTTACCTGCCCTGCGACGTCGCTCTGGCCGGCAACCCGCCTCCTTCCTAAGGGGGCGGGTCGTGCGGCGTCATAGCGACGTCACACGGCAGGCGGCTAATAGAAGCGGAGGGGTGGAGATGAGCGGGACTTAAACATCCCGCCCACCTCCTTCCTTCCGCATAGGTCGCAGGTAGGAGATGTTCCTCACTCCTGCGGCTTCACACACAGCGATGTGTGCTGCCGCAGGAATGAGGATCAACATTACCGACATTATGGAAATGACCAACGCTACACAGATCGCCGATTTACGACGCTTTTGCAATCATTTATTGGCGCATCTAGGCTTTACACGTTGCGACATCGTTATTGGCGCCGGATGTGCGTCACTTTCAATTTGACCCCAACGAGATCGCAGTAGTGATGTCGCAACGTGCAATGTACCCCTTAAGCCAGCTTTACATGTTGCAATTAGTTGTACAATCGCATTTGCGATGTGACACGCCCAGGTTGCATACGGGATCTTATGAGATTGCACGTAGGTTGTTCATTTGCTGTCACACGAGCGTTAGTAGTCTATGTTAAATTGATCAATTTTGTGTGCGATCCTTTAGATCATGTGTTCTGTGACGTATGCATTGGGCACCCTTTTTTTTTTTATTTATTGACTTGCCAAGTGTGTGTAATGTGTAGGGATGTGTTTTTACTATGTCATCTGCCATTCAGCTCTGCTACATGGCCGCTGACAGCAGCCACAGACAGCCATGTAGCAGAGCTGAATGGCAGATGACAGCAGACACAAACAGCCATGTAGCAGAGCTGAATGGCAGATGACAGCAGACACAGACAGCCATGTAGCAGAGCTGAATGGCAGATGACAGCAGACACAGAAAGAGCCGCACGATCAGAATGAACTCGGGTGAACTTCCCCCGACTTCATTGCCATGCTGCGGCTCTGTCTGTGTCGCTCCCTGATTAGCGGTCACCTGTGAAGGGCTCACCGGTGACCGCTCAACTCCTGAGTAACTGAATTGAGCAGCCCTCTCTCATATACTCACCGATCCCCGATCCCCGATCCCCGGCTCTGCACGGCGTTCACACTGCTCCGGCGGCTTTTACTATTTTGAAAAAGCCGGCCGCCCATTAAACAATCTCGGATTCTATACTGTGTAGTGAAATAAATAATTAAATAATTAAAAAAACAGCGTGCGGTCCCCCCCAATTTTAAAACCAGCCAGATAAGCCATACGGCTGAAGGCTGGTATTCTCAGGATGGGGAGCTCCACGTTATGGGGAGCCCCCCAGCCTAACAATATCAGCCAACAGCTGCCCAGAATTTCCGCATACAATAGCTGCGATAGTTCTGGGACTGTACCCGGCTCTTCCCGATTTGCCCTGGTGCGTTGGCAAATCGGGGTAATAAGGAGTTATTGGAAGCCCATAGCTGCCACTAAATCCTAGATTAATCATGTCAGGCGTCTATGAGACACCTTCCATGATTAATCTGTAAATTACAGTAAATAAACACACACACCCGAAAAATCCTTTATTAGAAATAAAAAACACAAACATATACCCTGGTTAACCACTTTAATCAGCCCCAAAAAGCCCTCCATGTCCGGCGTAATCCAGGATGGTCCAGCGTTGCATCCAGCGCTGCTGCATGGAGGTGACCGGAGCTGCAGCAGACACAGCCGCTCCTGTCACCTCCACACAGCAACTGAAGAGTGCCGCACAATCGGCTGAGCTGTCACTGAGGTTACCCGCTGTCACTGGATCCAGCAGTGGCCGCTGGTAACCTCAGTAACAGCTCAGCTGATCGCGCTGCTCACCGCCGCTCCTCTCACCTCCACGCAGCAACTGAGGTGAGTAGCACGATCAGCTGAGCTGTCACTGAGGTTACCCGCGGCCACCGCTGGATCCAGTGACAGCGGGTAACCTCAGTGACAGCTCAGCCGATCGCGCGGCTGTCTTCATTTGCTGCGTGGAGGTGACAGGAGCGGTGGTGTATTCTGCAGCTCCGGTCACCTCCATGCAGCAGCGCTGGATGCGACGCTGGAGGTCCGTGGATTACGCCGGACATGGAGGGCTTTTTGGGGCTGATAAAAGTGGTTAACCAGGGTATATGTTTGTGTTTTTTATTTCTAATAAAGGATTTTTTCGGGTGTGTGTTTATTTACTGTCACTTACAGATTAATCATGGAAGGTATTTCGGGGAGACGCCTGACATGATTAATCTAGGACTTATTGGCAGCTATGGGCTGCCAATAACTCCTTATTACCCCGATTTGCCAACGCACCAGGGCAAATCGGGAAGAGCCGGGTACAGTCCCAGAACTGTCGCATCTAATGTATGCGGCAATTCTGGGCGGCGGCTGACTGATATTGTTAGGCTGGGGGGCTCCCCATAACGTGGAGCTCCCCATCCTGAGAATACCAGCCTTCAGCCGTATGGCTTTATCTGGCTGGTTTTAAAATTGGGGGGAACCGCACGCCGTTTTTTTTAATTATTTAATTATTTATTTCACTACACAGTATAGACACGCCCACCGGCTGCTGTGATTGGGTGCAGTGTGACACCTGTCACTCAGCGTGGGGGCGTGTCTCACTGTATCCAATCATAGGCGCCGGTGGGCGGGGATAGCAGGGAATACGAGATTGTTTAATGGGCGGCCGGCTTTTTCAAAATAGTAAAAGCCGCCGGAGCAGTGTGAACGCCGTGCAGCGCCGGGGATCGGTGAGTATATGAGAGAGGGGGATAGACTGACATGGACAGAGAGTGAAGGACAGAGATAGTGACCGACTGACAGAGATTAGTGAATGACAGACATTGTGAGGTGCTTCAGAACGCAGCTTTTCAGCTGTGCTCTGAAGCGGACCTTTTTTAAGCTGCGGTGCAGAGCGCACACCTGCGCACATAGCATCAGACACCAAAATCGTATGAGGGATGTCACACGTTTCAATTGACTAGGTTCGTGCAACAAAACGCTCAATTCTAGACAAAGATACGATGTGTTTGCGATCAACGGTTTTGCGTTCAATCCTGATCGCAAGTAGATGTCACACGCAGATACCTCACAAACGATGCCGGATGTGCGTCACTTACAACTTGACCCCAACGACGGATTGTGAGATATATTGAAGCGTGTGTAGCGGGCTTTAGACCAAAAAAATAACACTTTCTTTTTTTCTTAAAAATTCTTTTCCCATAGAAATGAGTAGAAAGAGTTCTACAAACATTTTTGAAGCAGGTCTTGATGAGGATTTTGGAGAGGATCTGCTCTCAAAAACTAAAACAAATCTCTGTGTGCACATAGTCTTAAAGTAATTGGAGACCACACATGTCATTATTGTTTGATAATGGGTTTTTCCTGGTACGTCCTGTTGGAGAATGAATGGAGAGGTTGTCATGCATAAAAACAACTTATAGAAACAGGAAGAGACCACATTTTCTCCACGAGTTTGCATCCTAGAGGTGAGACGCAAATTGGTCAGACACATATGGCATATTCTGTAGGAACACTTATATATGCTGGCCATATAGAAATATAAACTGACTGATAGCTACTTCTCGCTGGCATCGGCTGAGCAATGCATGTATGTTTATTTTAGTGAGCTAAGCATACATGTGCACTTAAAGGGGTTGTCCACTACTCTTAGGCTAAGTTCACACACTGCGTTTTTTTGACGCTGCGCTTTTGTGCGTTTTTGGCCGCTAAAAACGCACAAAAACGCACCCGCGGCAAAAAACGCATGCGTTTATACCGCGATTTGGTGCGTTTTTGGCTGCGTTTTGCTGCGTTTTAGATCTCTGCGTTTTTCTGCGTTTTTCCAATGCATTGCATGGGGGGAAAACGCAGAAAAACGCAGGAAAGAACTGACATGTCCATTTTTTTTTTAAGCTCAAAAACGCAGTTTAAAAAAACAGTTGTGTGCGGACAGCAAAAATGAAAACTCATAGACTTTGCTGGGGAAGCAAAGTCATGCAGTTTTAATGCCAAAAACACACCCGAAAAACGCGCAAAAACGCCACGAAAAACGCACTGTGCGCACATAGCCTTACATTGATGGCCTATCCTTAGCAGAGGTCATCAATGTCTGATCGGGCAGCGTCTGACTCCCAGCACACTCGCCAATCAGCTGCTCTTGGTGCTGGCGGCGTGGCAGCCGGAAATGCTCAGTTCCGAAGCTGCTCTCTCTTCTGATAGCAGCCGCGGCCGGGTACTGCACATCCGCCATCTATTGATTTGAATGGGAGGCGGATGTGCAGTAACCAGCAGTGGCCACTATCAGTTGAAGGGCAGCTTCTAAACTGATAATTTCCAGCCACCTGCTGCCGCCGGCAGGACCGAGAACAGCTGATTGACAGTGGTATCGGGTGTCAGGCCCTGGCCAATCAGACACTGATGGCCTATATCCTAAGGATAGGCCATCAATGTAAACATAGTGGCCAACCAATTTAAATGCGAAAAAAAACTGCTGCAATACTGCACTTTCCCAATATTTTATCCAATGACATCTGCAATTAAAGGGGTTGTCGAGGTTAAGAACAAAAATCTGCAATCACTCTGTGATCACAGACATTTGAATCCTGACATTGAGCACAGTGCACGCTGTAAGGATTCTCCAGTGGACGCAATATACGTTCTCCTGGCCACTTTCTGACTCATTGTGTGCGCATTGGGGGACATCTATAGAAGAGGGCACCTTTGCAAGAACTGTATATGGGCTCTTTGCAGTCCCATAACTCATGAAAAGGCACAATTCTTCCTGCTTTGGAGGTGCAAATGCGTCCCCTTACCCCTTAGGCCCATGTGCAGATGCAAAGGTTGCACCAATGATATATACACAAGTGTATGTGTGGCCTTGCTCAATACAAGTAATGTGGCTGGGAGTATGCATATCACATATTTGGGGTCATATGACAGCACAGTCTTGCCAGAAGCACTGGAGAATCCTGACAGCATGCAGTGTGCGCAATGTGAGGACTCTCAAGTCTGCAGTTGCATAGAGCATGCCACACATGGACAACCTCTTTATGGACAATCAGGAGGCCTCCACAATACACATACACAATTTTACATTGGAATTGTCAAACTTGGGTGACTTGTATATGGCCAGCTTTATGTTAAAGTTTCCCCACTAAATACACTTTTGATAAAAGTATCATCTCTTCGGGTCCGAATGTTTTATCTCTACTGGTCCCAAAGTCCACAGTATGAATGACGCTGTAGTACACATGCTTGATTGCCGCTGAAAGTGACAGAAATAGTCCTTTCATCATTACGGAAATGAATGGAGCAGTGGCGGAACGTGTGCAATACCGCGGAATTCCCTTTATGGTCTTTGCACCCATGTTTTCAAGTTTTCAAAGTGAGAGTTCCTCTAGTTCCCCGATTCTCATAGAAGAAGTCATTCTCATATATGAAGATATTATGCAGATCTGGTCCCAATTTGATAAATCAAGTTGTGGATTCTACATTCATTATTTCATAGAAAATTGCAAATGACGAATGGAAGGGTGGAGAACGTCTCAGAGGAATCGGATCAGATTGATTTTTGATCTAATTGTCTCTTGGTCCAGTTTTTGCTCTTATGAAAGGGGTTGCAATCTTCAGGTAATCCCAGGCATCAGCTTGTGTATGCTCATTACCTTACTCATTACATTGTATTTTCAGACATTGATCTCTTTAATTGTCTGTGACAATAATCCATAATTTCATACTTATTCTGTACTTGTACATTTAGCTCTGTCCTGAATGTCATACGGCACGTACAACCTGGCAGAACTGACGATTTTCTGGCATGGATGAAACGTTGAGGCTACCATTGTGCAGAGTCCAACTACAGTACGCAAGGCAAGGTGGCAGAAACAAGGGTACAGCTTTATTCAAAGGCAGGAGATAAGCATTTATGCACGTGACTGGGGGTAGGTCTGCTGGAAAAAGTCAAATTTAACACACTGCAGATTATAGCTGGAGCACCCCAACTATACGTCACCCCAGGCAAATATCAATACACCATGTGCAGAATTATTAGGCAAGTTGTATTTTAGAGGATTTTTCTTGTTATTGATCAAGAACTATGTTCTCAATCAACCCAAAAGACTCATAAATATCAAAGGTTAATATTTTTGGAACTTGGAGTGTTTTTTTTCAGATTTGGCTATCTTAGGAGGATATCTGTTTGTGCAGGTAACTATTACTGTGCAGAATTATTAGGCAATGTAATAAAAACCAAATATATTCCCATCTGACTTGTTTATTTTCACCAGGTAAATAAATATAACTGCACAAAATTGAGAAATAAACAGTTCTGACATGCACAAACAAAACCCAAAAAATGAGTGACCAATATAGCCACCTTTCTTTATGATGACCCTCAACAGCCGACCATCCATAGATTCTGTCAGTTGCTTGATCTGTTTACGACCAACATTGCGTGCAGCAGCCACCACAGCCTCCAGACACTGTTCCAAGAGGTGGACTGTTTTCCCTCCTTATAGATCTCACATTGTATGAGGGACCACAGGTTCTCTATGGGGTTCAGATCAGGCGAACAAGGGGGTCATGTCATTATTTTTTCATCTTTTAGACCTTTACTGACCAGCCACGCTGTGGAGTAATTGGATGCATGTAATGGAGCATTGTCCTGCATGAAAATCATGTTTTTCTTGAACGATACCGACTTCTTCCCTACCGCTGCTTGTAGAAGTTGTCTTCCAGAAACTGGCAGTAGGTCTGGGACTTGAGCTTCACTCCATCCGCAACCCGAAAAGGTCCCACAAGTTCATCTTTGATGATACCAGCCCATACCAGTACCCACCTCCACCTTGCTGGCATCTGAGTCGGAGTGGAGCTTTCTGCCCTTTACTGATCCAGCCTCTGGCCCATCCATCTGCCCCATCAAGAGTCACTCTCATTTCATCAGTCCATAAAACATCAGTCTTAAGATATTTCTTGGCCCAGTCTTGATGTTTTATCTTATGTTTCTTGTTCAAAGGTGGTCGTTCTTCAGCCTTCTTTACCTTGGCCATGTACCTGAGTATGGAACAACTTGTGCTTTTTGATACTTTAGTAACGTTGCGGCTCTGAAATATGGTCAAACTGGTGGCAAATGGCATCTTGGCAGCTTCACGCTTGATTTTCCTCAATTCATGGGCAGTTATTTTGCGCCTTTTTTGTCCAACACGCTACTTGCGACCCTGTTGGCTATTAGCCATGAAATGCTTGATTGTTTGGTGATCACGCTTCAAAAGTTTGGCAATTTCAAGACTGCTGCATCCCTCTGCAAGACATCTCACAATTTTGGACTTTTCAGAGCCCGTCAAATCTCTCTTTTGACCCATTTTGCCAAAGGAAAGGAAGTTGCCTAATAATTAAGCACACCTTATATAGGGTGTTGATGTCATTACACCACACCTCTCATTACAGAGATGCACATCACCTGATTTACTTAATTGTTAGTTGGCTCTCAGCCTATACAGCTTGGAGTAGGACAACATGTATAAAAATTATCATGTGATCAAAATACTCATTTGCCTAATAATTCTGCACACAGTGTACACAGTACAAACAGGGAAGCACACAACTAATCACAATTGCATTGCACTAGCAACCTAGCTGGCCTCTGCTACTCGCGACGTGTGGTTGCCGCGCTCTTGCTATTGAGGCCTACACTACGCCCTATTAAGTGCACACTCCGGTAAAGACTCAGGGCACAGTCCATGGGGGACAAGTCCACTCCCGGGAACTCAGTGCTGTGATGCTCGTTGGTGCGCACTTCTTGCAGGGCAGGGGGGAACTCTTCTTCTCTCACGGGCCCTGGATCTTCTGACTCCTCAGAGTGACATCTCTTCTATTCAGACTTTCCAACCTAGGAGCATCTCAGTCTGGTACTTGCTCAACGGTGACCAGGGCTCTCCCACGGTCTGGCTTGCTGTAGCTCTCTACCGTTTCCCAAAGCGACGATCTTTCCGACTTCTCCAAGTAACGTCTCTTCTTCTGTTCAGACGTGCTGACCTAGGAGCGTCTCAGTCTAGTACTTGCTCAACAGTGACCAGGGCTCTCTCACAGTCCGGCTTGCTGTATCTCTCTCGCAGCCGGTACTCTACCTTGTTCCCAATCCACTGATCTTGGACAAACGACAAGCAGCGTCTCCTCTCTCTCACATTCTGAGGCGACCCGACTTCTCCTGTTCCTGCCCAAACTATTCTTCCGCTCTCTCTCTCCTTCCTGCACTTTTTGGGGCCGGGTTACCCAAAGTCTACAGTTAAGATGGGGAGCTCCAACTGAATCGGCCTGTCCATAAAACACAGAAACCAGGGAAGCACTGCCTCTTAAAGTCATAGCACTCTTAATCGTATCGTTGGGGCTATAGCACTACATGGACAACTACTGAAAATTAGAGGAATGGTAGAAATTAAAGCTGAGGACTCCTAGATGCTAATATAGAGCATGAGATGTGGAGCATTTATAAAGGGTATTCAAAAACACAACCATAAACTATCCAGTACATCACCAATTTACTCCTATATAATATATGGGCCATGTATTAATCGTTATTTCCCCCTTCACATTGCTTTCTAGACACGGTGATTACCTGGGGGAACGTTCTATGCCTGATTTAATTTACAAGAATTTGCACTTCTCAGTTTACACATAGCCGAGGTTCTTGTGCTTCTGTCCTGCATGACTGGATGTTCCTCTCTGTAGTGTTTTATGTCTCTTCTTCATCTATAGATTTAGACAAAGTCTTTAATTTGATGAGTTCCTTCTGACATAATCCATATTGTTGCAGTGAAATTCGTTTATCAATGTCTTTACATTAGCATTTTAATTTTGGGAAAAAAGGATGGACATTGCCTACTGACATACAGCTGGTTCATATATACTCAGATATTGAGCAATTATCTATACTCTTTCAATAGGGCTACATAATTTGGAGAATGTACAGTATACCACGAAAGGGCATCATCTTTAGAAGAGGCTTCCTTCTGGGATGAAAGTCATGAAGACTAAAGTGATGCAGTGTGCGGCGTATCGTCTGACCACTGACAGGCAGACCCCCCCCCACCCCTGTAACCTCTGCAGCAATACTGACAGCATTCATACATCTATTTTGAAAAGACAACCTCTGGATATGATGCTGAGCACGTGCAGTCAATCTCTATGGTCGACCATGGCGAGGCCTGTTCTGAGTGGAACCTGTCTTGTTAAACCACTGTATGGTCTTGGCCACCGTGCTACAGTTTAGTTTCAGGGTGTTGGTGATCTTCTTATAACCTCAGCCATCTTTATGTAGAACAACAATTCATTTTCTTCAGATCCTCATGAATTCTTTGCCATGATGAACCATCTTGAACTTCCAGTGACTGGTATGAGAGAGTGTGTGAGAGATAACACCAAATGTAACACACCTGCTTCACATTCACACCTGAGACCTTGTAGCACTAATGAGTCACATGACATCGGGAAGAAAATATGGCTAATGGAGCAAAATTTAGCCATTTTCACTTAGGGGTGTACTCACTTTTGTTGCCAGTGGTTTAAACATTATTGGCTCTGTGCTGAGTTATTTAGAGTGCACCAAATGTACACTGTTATACAAGCTGCACACTGACACTGTATATTGTATCACAGGGTCAGATCTTCAGTGTTGTCCTATGAAAAGATATAATGAAATATTTGCAAATATGATAAAGGTGTACTCACTTTGTGATATATTGTACATCTGATGACCCTTATCACCTTTGAGTGGGACTTTTTCCATAGCTCCTGTTTACAATAACCATATAGGTGGACAATTTTTTTTGCTTTAATTGGTGATCATATAACCTCTATTCCCTGGCAGGGGCATACATAAAAATCTTTATTTCAGGGGCGGAGCCAGACATGGCTGAGTGAGGACGTTGTTTTCTGGAGCTCCTCTATATAATCCTCCATAAAGCCGGTTTATCCTACAAAATGGGCAAATCCACAGCAAAAAAGAATAAGCCTAGCACCCCAGGGTGACCTCCTGTATCCCAGGGCAACATTGGAGCTTATCTCACCCACTCCCGGAGCCTGGGGCTATACTACAGCCGGGGCGGGAACTGCGGCCTGCAGAGCCTGAAAGGATCCCTATTCCAGTGCCCGAGGAGGCGGCAATCCAGGAGCCCCGGAGGAGGGGTGAAGCAGCAGGGATCCCCCGTGATCTGAGGGGACCCACCAAAGGACCCACGGCGGTGGCGGGAGTCGGCGGAACCCCCACGGCAGGAGAAGCGGTACACACAGCGGCACCATTCGAAGATGGCGGCCGCGCTCCTGAGAAGCTGGCAGGCAGACCAGTGCTGGAGGACGGGTCGCCCGCGGCCGCAGGCTCACCTGCCTCGCGCTCCGCTGTGACTCTGCTGGGACCGGTGAGCCCTTGTAACTTACTCGCGGCCAGCACCGGTGGAGTCGGGGGGGGGGGGTTGTGGCTTGCGGGTGCGGGGTGCACGTGTGCTCAGGCCCAGGAGATGACTCACCGCTGCAGGCCCGGGCACTAAAGAAGCAGGCATCGCGTGGAGAGGCTGGGGGATACCTCAGAGAGAAGCACCCCCCACCTCCCCAGATAGGTGGTCCACGGGATCCTCCTGGGCCGAGAGCCCGACAGGCACAGGTGGGGACCTGGAAAAGGGTACATTGATGCCTGTGAATGGAGGGCCCAGGGTGCTGGGGTCTCCCCCACTCCGTCTTGCGGCCGTGCCACAGGTATGGGATGGCATAAACAACACTCAAAGCATGCAGAAATTGATATATGGTCCAGCTCTACAGGACTCTTTTTGTGCATACCCCAACATATCTCACACTGCCCCCTTGATGGGCGAGGATCGCCCGGCATCCTTGGCAGATCTGCGGTCATTGTTACAAGCGATCCCCACCAAGAATGATATTGCAGCATTGGCTAATCAAGTGATGGTGGAGTGTAAACAGGAATTTACCCAACTGCGGAATGAACTTTCCTCACTTACTCACAGGGTTAACACCCTGGCCAAGCAGCAATCAAATTCTCAGGTGTCTATCCAATCTATCCAAGAGACTGTAAAGAATCAGTCCAAGCAACTATTTTGTTTCTCGCCTGATCGATGCCGCGATCCCCCTGATACAAGGTACAGTGATTCTATGTGGCGACCTTAATGTCACACTTGACCCCACAGTAGACAATTCTGGGGGGAAATATAGCATTGCATACACCACCATTAAACGTATTAAAAAAGCTTTATTGTGCATTCAATTGTTCGACACCTGGAGACTAAAACACCCGTCGGACAGAGACTATAGTTTCTATTCCCACACTCAAGACTCATATAGTCGTATTGATTACATACTACTAAAGCACAGCGCTCTCCCTTGGATCCAACACACGGGAATGGATAACATACGGTGGTCAGGCCACGCGCCGGTTTATTGCACGATTGAGATCCCCTCTCTCTCGGCCCCCAGAGGGTCATGGCGGTTGAATGAGTCATTGCTACTGGATGAGCTTTATGTTACCGATGTTCAGACCTCTATTACAGGGTTCATGAAGGACCACTCAGTAGATGACACAGCCCCCACTTATAAGTGGGAAGCATTGAAATGTGTCCTACGAGGTATTTTTTATTAAGCATGGGTCGCAAATCAAAAAAGAAAGGGCCCAAGACATAGTAAAAGCTCTTCATAGGGATTCTGAACGGGAGCTCATCCACAAGCGAGCCTTATCAGCCACAAATTTACAGGCCCTTTTACAAGCTAGCTTTGAGGTTAAAAAACTGCTAGATTCCTCATATAAGTGTCTAATACAGGTGGGTAAGGGGAGGTTTTATGAGTTTGGGGATAAGCCCGGCAGATTGCTGGCTAATGCGCTGAGGGAAGAGAGAGCTCATACCCTCATTTCCTGCATCAAGAACTCACGCGACGAACTACTTTATGCCACCCCTGACATTGCAAATACCTTTCACGACTATTATTCCAAGCTATATAATCTACCTGTCGAGCCCCCTAAGTCGAGTGATGGGTGTCCTTCAATGCCCTCACCTTTTAGATGTCTCGATAGCTCTGTAATTGAAAACCTAGAAAGCCCATTTTTATTGGGTGATTTATTGGCAGTGATTTGCGACACACCTGGTAATAAGAGTCCTGGACCCAATGGGTTCCCCGCCAAATTTTACAAAGCCTTTTCAGGATAATTAGCACCCTTAATGCTCCTTTCCTTTAATTCAATTTCGGACTCTGTCCCCTTCCCACCCCATTCCACCACTGCCAATATTTCTCTACTTCGTAAGGCCGGAAAAGACCCCATGGCGTGTAGCAGTTTTAGACCGATATCACTACTTAATGTAAATTTAAAAATTTATGCCAAGCTTTTGGCAAATAGACTTAGTCCTTTGCTTCCTGACCTGATTCATTTAGACCAGGTTGGGTTTGTCCCGGGTAGGGAGGCAAGGGACAATACCATAAAGATCCTGGACCTAATCCAACACGCACACACTAAAAAACTTTCTTTGATGTTGCTGTCTTTGGATGGCAAGAAGGCTTTCGACAGAGTCTACTGGCAGTCACTTTCACAGACACTGGACCATATAGACCTGGGACCATTTTTTTCATCTAACATTATGGCCCTATATCATTCCCCGACTGCATACCTTAAGATTAATGGCACCCTGCCGAAACCCTTCTCCATCCGAAACGGGACACGGCAGGGATGCCCCTTGTCACCTTTACTATATGTTTTAGTCATGGAGCACTTTTTGTCGCCCATCCGGTTCAACCCGGATATACAGGGTATTAGGATCGCCAATCGGGAGCATAAATGCGCTGCTTTTGTCGACGATCTCCTTGTATATCTGTGTAATCCCCTCACATCCCTCCCATCCTTAATGTTGGAGCTAAACCGCTTTAGCAAGTGGTCCAACTTTAAAATTAATTTTGATAAATCAGAGGCCCTAAATATCTCTTTGCCCCAAGCAACTGTGAATGCTATAAAACCAAACTTCCCCTTTAGATGGCCACCCCATGGCAGTATTGGATATTTGGGCATCAAGTTCCCATCTGACCTGACCAGGCTCTTTCAATTAAATTACCACAGTTTTCTGTCAAAGCTCGAGGGGGATTTAGCCTTGTGGCAAATGGGTACTCTTTCATGGTTCGGCAGGATTAGCGCACTCAGGATGACAGCTCTGCCGAGATTGCTGTATTTGATACAGACGGTTCCGGTCTATGTTCCGGTAGCCTATTGGGCCAAGATGCAGCGCTTATTCAATCAATTTGTTTGGTCTAAGAAGCGTGCCCGTCTAGGGAGTAGCGTCTTAACCAGGACCAAGAATGCAGGAGGAGCGGGATTGCCTGACTGTAGGCGGTATTACTTGGCAGCCGCTCATGCCAGAGTTTTGGACCTTTTGCATAACTCTGGATCTAATCTTTGAGTTTGCCTGGCACAGGATATGTGCCCCTTATCATTACTGACCCTGCCATGGACCTGGCCGCTCCTCACCAAACATAAGATTGAGATGTCCTATAACACTAAACAAACATTGAAAACGGTTCACTCTGTGTCATCGCGCAATAATCCAGCCTAGATGGCCCCTTATGCCATTAACTGATAACCCAGAGTTTTAACCGGGAGCATCATCCAACAATTTTCTGGGAAGCACGAAACTGAACCCCCTGAGATTAAACCTGGTGGCCCCGGGGGGGTCCCTCCTTCCTTTCCTGGAGATAGTGGAGAACCGTAATTTCAAACTGCGGTTTCATTTTGAATATGCCCAACTCAAACACTTCTTAACCTCCCAAGACACACCGTCATGGATCATTCTTCGCCTCAAACACCTTTTGAAAACCTTTGCACTGTGTCCTCTGATACGCACCACGCAATATCAAGGGTGTATAAGCTTATGACGAGTGCAGTAGAGGTGTCACCTCCTCGCTTCTGTGCAGCATGGGAGACAGAGTTCAATCAAACGTTTCCTGGGAATCAATGGGAGCGTTGTTTCCGTCTGACCCACAGGTCCGTGGTTGCCACTAGGATGCAAGAAACCAGCTATAAAATACTTTCCAGGTGGTACAGGGTCCCAGCGTCCCTTCATGCGTGGTGTCTCGAAATACCGGATACTTGCTGGCGTTGCGGAGCGCAGGGAGGCACCATGTCCCACATCTGGTGGTACTGCCCAAGCCTGTCGGTCTTTTGGAACAAAGTACTAGCAGCCATACAGGAGGGCACCGAGATCATAGTCCCTAGTCGCCCAGAGGCAGTTTTACTGTATATCTTTAATGTATCGGAAAGGGTCTATAAAAAAATCCATTTTGGGCCACCTTCTTCAAGCCGCCAAGACAGTGATCCCACGACGCTGGAAAGACTCTATCCCCCCTACGTTGGATGAGTGGGTAACGGAGGTGAATGTGATCCACCGCATGGAAACGGTGATGGCCCAGTCGCAAGGGCAGACGGTAGAGACGGCCACTAAATGGTTCCAGTGGGAATCATTCCTGTCCGGTAAAACATTTCTTGAACTAATCTGATCTTCGGAGTAGGGGCACTCTGGCTCTTTCTCCTCCAGATAACATATACCACCCTTTTGACAAATCTTGGTCCAACCGACAATGTATCAGTCCCGGTCGTTACGTTCTGCTCTCTATCTCTTCTTTCTCTGAATTACCCTTTCTTCTTTGGATTCTGTGACTACCACTCGCCTTAACCTCTTCTTTTTGTTTTATTATTTATTGTCTAAGGTTTTAAATGATTATCCATGTACTATATCAATCATTTATAGAATATTATGAAGTCTGTGAAGGTTTGGTGCCGTGTTGACTTTTAATTCGCATTATTTGTTACGCATGGATCTATGCTCCCTTAATGTCTTCTTTTGAAAATTCAATAAAACCTTAAATTGTAAAAAATAAAAGTAGAAAAAGCTTGAAAATACCCAGTCACCCTCTTTACACCATATGCCTGCCAATATAAATTTCACTGGATACCTAAACATTATACTTCCTCTGTAATAAAAATTTTTATGCTTGTACTTTTATTTTTTATACTCATATTGATCAATAAAAAGGAATTCAAAAAGTTAAAATCTTTATTTCGAGCAAATCACAAGTGGGGCAGCCATTGGTTTTCTCACTGCAGACACACATAAACTAACCCAGACAGAAGAGGGCCCCTGTGCAAGAAGACTATATAAGCACTTCGCAATCCAGTAGCTCATCATAATGGACAATTGCACTTTATCTGGAGGTGTAAGTTGGCCTTCTTACTTCTTCACCCTTATGTGACTACACAGGTTGTACCAATGGTATGTCCCCCCTTGGAACTAATGTAGCATATTCAAACCTGTGCAGTAGTGACTAAAGAGATGGTGATCGAATACGAAAAGTGGTCAGAACTAGAGATGAGTGGACCCATGAAAGTTTGGTTTGGCGGGTTCAGCCGGACATTAGATAAAGTTTAGTTTGGGACCTGGACTTGACTTGAACCCCAATGGAAATCCCTAATTGGGCAGTTCGGGTCTCCGTCCACATACAGCCAGCCATAAATAGATCACTTCCGTGGGTGGGTGGCGGGGTTGCTCCATTTTGTTTGGTGCACACTATATCGATCATGCTGTTCTTACCCCCAGTGCTGATCAAACACTGCAAGAGGCTCCTCGCACTGGGCTGAGCACCGAGTGTACCCGAGTACAGTGATGAGTAGTTTGCATATGTAAAGCACCAAAACTCCAAATCCAAAATATGTTTTTTTGGTAAAGTCTGTGTTTGTTAAGAACCCCGAACTTTGGTTTCATTCATCTCTACTCAGAACACAAAGGTTAAATAGAACCAGAGTGCAGAAAATGTTTTGACACCAATGTGTGTTTGTGTATATATGTAAAAAACAAGAATATAACCACTGGTACGTGCCGTATTGGATACTTAATGCTTAAAAAATAAGGCATATAGTATGAGCTATGTAATGCTATGGATGGAATAAGCTTTTCTACAGATTCATGCACAGTATTCAATAGTAAAAACACAATAATACACCTGTCCTGCTATTACATACAAAATCTAACAGGTTAGCACATGTGTTTGACTTGGCACAGAAAGTAAAATCTAAGTGTTAAGCCTGAGTCAACCACAGAGTGAAACTCCCAGCACCTCTACGATTTGCATGGGATGTTGCAAAATAATCAGTACAGCCTACCTAGTAAAGCTCATCATTCATTAAAACGAATTTTTGGGAGGTGGTTATTCGTCTTTAAATAGGAGCCCTCCAGTCCTCTCCTGGTCTGTGCGGAGGAGGAGGAGGTTGGGTCATTGGGTGCCTAAGCTACAAAGGACAATCACATTACCTGAGAAGAAGAAGGATATAATACATCCACTGTTAGGTTCTACGTACAAGAATGGGACTTATACCTAATTTTCTCAAGTGCTGTAACAAGAAAGGCAGTAAGGACCTGGTGGTGAGTGACTTATACAGGAAAGTAATGGGAATGCTAAGTCAAGTGTCTGGGCAGCCAGCCACGAAATGTTGTCTTCACTCGTCTTTCTTGAGTAGTTTTGCAACAAGTGAACTCTTTGTTGTGTCTTCGACATCTTTACTGAATATTGACCGCGAATCATTTTGCAAAAAAGAAATAATTTCCTTAAGACATGGGAGAACATTTTAATATTTGGCACGTTGGGAACTTTTTTGAGTAACGGAGTAGATTTAGGAAATGAAAAAATTCAGCTTTGCTTCCTCTCTATCTGTGTAATGTGGTTACCGGCCAAATTTAGGTGACTCTAATCGAAATGAAGAGTGAGGTTTTGACAGTTTGCAAAAGCAAAGTGCAAGGCATTTGTTTCCCCTGTTTACTGACATTCCGGTTTAATGATTAGTTAATGGGATTCTGCATTTTTTAGTAAAAATGTTTAAGGTTAAGTAGCCGCGCACAGTAGCCAGCCGGAGATTACGGCACTGACATAATAATAAGTGACTTATCAACGTCCTACCAGTCTGTGCATCACGCTGCTCTGCTTTACCGGTCTGTGTAGTTTATCCGAAGAGTCAAAAAATGTAATAATGTCATTGGAAGTCCACTTAGAAAGTTTTTTTTGTTACTTCAAAGATCTTTTTTATTCAGCTTTTCAAGGGTTAATTTTCAGGAAAAAGTGCCATGTTTGAGTGGGAGAGAGGTATATAAAAATAAACCAGCAAAAGTCAAATTTACAGTTTCAATGTAACATCTTGTTGGACATTTTCTGTCTAGACTCTCCTGACTGTCCAACTTTCCAAGATTGATTGTATCTAAGATTGTCATTACTTTTGCATGGTAATTTACCATATAGGTGACCTCCATACATATTGGAAAAATATAGGAGGAAAAAAGGCTAAGCAGTAGGAAAAAAAACAACTTCAAAAGATGTTCAATGTTGAAGTATTAAGGACTTGAGGCACCATAGAGGAGTAAATGCATGCTGTGCTGCCATATGGTGCCTCTACGTTTTTAAGCTATCCTCCCTTAGGCCTCCTTTACGCGCCCCTGCAAAACACAAACGTTTTGCATGGTCCGTGGTAAAGGTGCATATGTGTGTCCATGTGTGTGTTTTATGTGTGTTGTCCCTGTGCTATCCATATGACAGCATGAGCTGATATATAAATGAATAAAATTATTATTATTATTATATACTTACCTGTCTCCGGTGCTGCTGTCTCCGGCGCTGCTGTTACTTATAATAATATAATAAGTTTTATTTCTATAGCGCCAACATATTCTGCAGCGCTTTACAATTCAGAAGGGACATGTACAGACAATATGACACAATGCAAAATAACAAAATTAAGATACCAGGAGGAGTGAGGGCCCTGCTCGTAAGCTTAGTCTATGAGGAAATAGGGGAGGCACAAAAGGTGAATGTGGGGGAGAAAAGCTTGTCATATATGGTCCAGCCATCGATTTAATAGGGTATTCAAAACCAGCTGCATGAACCTGTCATCGGCCAGAAGTTATACAGGTACAGGGTCAAGAATTGGAAGTAAATTTTTTGAAGGGCAGAAAGGGACTAGATTAGATCAGGGCAGTGAGGTGATAGGCTAGTCTAAGGGGTGCTTCACACATAGCGAGATCGCTATCGAGATCGCTGCTGAGTCACAGTTTTTGTGACGCAGCAGTGACCTCATTAGCGATCTCGCTGTGTGTGACACTGAGCAGCGATCTGGCCCCTGCTGTGAGATCGCTGCTCGTTACGCACAGTGCTGGTTGGTTTTTTATTGTTGCTCTCCCGCTGATAAGCACACATCGCTGTGTGTGACAGCGAGAGAGCAACGATCTGAATGTGCAGGGAGCAGGAGCCGGTGTCTGTCAGCCTGCGGTAAGCTGTAACTAAGGTAAATATCGGGTAACCAAGGGAAGCCCTTTCTTGGTTACCCGATATTTACCTTAGTTACTAGCTTACGCAGTTCTCAGGCTGCCAGTGCCGGCTCCCTGCTCCCTGCACATGTAGCTGGAGTACAGATCGGGTAAATAAGCACAGTGGTTTGCTTATTAACCCGATGTGTACTGTGGCTAGGAGTGCAGGGAGCCAGCGCTAAGCAGTGTGCGCTGGTAACAAAGGTAAATATCGGGTAACCAAGCCCTTGGTTACCCGATATTTACCTTAGTTACCAAGTGCAGCGTCGCTTCCACACATCGCTGCTGGCTGGGGGCTGGTCACTGGTCGCTGGTGAGATCTGCCTGATTGACAGCTCACCAGCGACCATGTAGCGACGCACCAGCGATCCTGACCAGGTCAGATCGCTGGTGGGATCACTGCTGCATCGCTAAGGTGTGATGGTACCCTAAAGAAATGTGTTTTTAGGGCCTGCTTAAAGGTGTGGATTGTTGGGAATTAATTGGATTGCTCTTGGTAGTGTGTTTAGAGCATAGGCGCAGCTCGTGAGAAATCTTGAAGACGGGAGTGGGAGGTTTGAATTGTTGAGGATGTCAGTATTAGGTCATTAGCAGAGTGGAGGGCATGGGTGGGGTGATAGAGATGAGGGAGGAGATGTAGGATGGTGCAGAACCATGGAGAGCTTTGTGAGTGAGAGTGATAAGTTTATGTTAGATTCTGTAGTGGATCCACAGTCAGTGCAGTGAATATTCATGAGCATAATAAGCGGGACCTGGAGCAACAGCAGCACCGGAGACAGGTAAGTATAAATTTTTTTTATTTTTTTGTGACTTGTTTTCTACGGTACATGTCACACTGAGGTCACACGGCTCACATCAGGGTGCGGTCCGTGTGACACCCGTGCTGCTGAAGAAATACGGACATGTCACCATGTGGCGCACACAGACACGTGACTGCTCTACATGAACACACAGTCCATGTCAAAATGCAGATGTGTGTGCAGACCAATTGATTTTAATTGGTCCACATGTGTCTGTGTCTCCAGTACGTGTGAAAATGGACGTCACACATACCGGAGACACAGATATGTGAAGGAGGCCTTAAGGGAGTATTTCCATATTACAGCATCAGATGAAACATTTCACTGTATTCTCTTAAAATTCATATATCTCCAAGAGAAAAAACCTTTTGAATCTAATAAAAGACATATATGGGTACAGTATAGACCCATAGACTTCTATAGGCATCATATTAGGGGCCTATGGAACTTAAAGTCTGTATGTAGGTACAATATAGCTATAGACATAATCTTCATTGCAAAAAAACCCTCCATCTGTATAGTAATCTGAACTTTCTTGAAAGCGGTATTCCAATCTGATACATTTATAGGATTGTTATAGGCAGTGGTGGACACAGACAGAAAAAAGCCTCTGTGCAAGAATAATATAGGGGCAATTTGCAGCCCAAGAGCTCATGAAAATACAAAATTGCACCTGCTTTGTAGGTAGAAATGCACCCTCATACCCCTTGGGACCCGGACTTGACCTGAACCCCAATGGAAGTCACTAATTGGGAAGTTCGGTTCTCCGTCCACATGCGCCAGCCATAAACAGAACACATCCGGGGGCAGGTGGGCAGTTTTCCCATTTTTTGGGGGTGCACACTACATCCGATAACGCTGTTGTTACCCCCAGTGTGACCCATTCAAACACTACAAATGCCTCGCACTGGGCTGAGCACCGAGCATACCCTAGCACAGCGATGCTCACTCGAGTGGTCAGCATACGTAAAGCACCCGAACTCCGAACTATGGGGGTATTTTTGTAACGTCCGTGTTTGGTGCGAACACCAAACTTCGGGTTCACTCACCTCTACTGCTGACATGTAAATGTTTGGCCCTAGGCAGATGCCTGTTTTGCCTTGATATGAAATATTTAGGCTAATATACAGGATCATAGAGTTCCAATGTAGTGTCTTGCTACGTAAGAGGTCTTTAGATCAACCAATTAAGAACACATGGAGTGTTCGAAACGCGTCCGGTATTAATCATAACTCTTTTTCTCTTTTTTTTCTCTATTTTTAGCCGTCCACTATATGTTTTCCATGGCATATTTAATTTTGTAGTGTGCATATATATATATATATATATATATATATAAATATATATATACTAGAAGGTGGCCCGATTCTACGCATCGGGTATTCTAGAATTTACGTATTGTGTAGTTAATGTATGATTTTTGTTATATATATATATAGGATGTTGTTGTGTGTAGTTACCAAGTGTTTGTGTAGGGGCTGTACATGTTCTGGGTGTTGTCTGGGTGTGGCGGGGGGTGAGAGCGGTGTTGTGTGTGTGTTGCGTGTGTTGCGTTGTTTGTGGAGCGCTGTGTGTCTGTAGCGTTGTGTGTGTATGTGTTGCGCGGTTTGTGTGGGTGTGGTGTGTTTTGGGGGGAGGTATGTTTTGTGCAATGTGTGTGTTGCATGATATGTGCGTATATTTATGTATGACGCGGTGTTTGTGTGTTGGGTGTTGTGTGTGTGCAGCGTTGTCTGTGTGTGTGGGTGTCTGTGTAGGGCGGTGTTTGTGGTTCCCAGTGTGTGTGTGGTGTGTTGTGTGTGTTGGGGGGAGGTGTGCACCTCCCATCGTGCTCCATCCGCCATGCTGCGCACCCCCCATCGTGCTCCATCCGCCATGCTGCGCACTCCCAAACGTGCTCCATCCGCCATGCTGCGCACTCCCAAACGTGCTCCATCCGCCATGCTGCGCACTCCCAAACGTGCTCCATCCGCCATGCTGCGCACTCTCAAACGTGCTCCATCCGCCATGCTGCGCACTCCCAAACGTGCTCCATCCGCCATGCTGCGCACTCCCAAACATGCTCCATCCGCCATGCTGCGCATTCCCAAACGTGGTCCATCCGCCATGCTGCGCACTCCCAAACGTGCTCCATCCCCCATGCTGCGCACTCCTCATCGTGCTCCATCTCCCATGCTGCACACCCCCCATCATGCACCATCCCCCATGCTGCACCAGCATCAGCCTCTCTGCCCCCAGCATCAGCCTCTCTCCTCCCAGCATCAGCCTCTCTCCTCCCAGCATCAGCCTCTCTGTCCCGAGCATCAGCCTCTCTCCTCCCAGCCTCAGCCTCCCCCAGCATCAGCCTCCCTCTCCCAGCCTTCCCCAGGATCAGCCTCTCTCCTCCCAGCCTCCGTCCTCCCAGCCTTCCCCAGCATCAGCTTTCCTGTCCCAGCCTCCCTCAGCATCAGCCTTCCCCAGCATCAGCCTCTCTCCTCCCAGCCTCAGCCTCTCTCCTTCCAGCCTCCCCCAGCATCAGCCTCTCTCCTTCCAGCCTCCCTCAGCATCAGCCTCCCTTTCCCAGCCTTCCCCAGGATCAGCCTCTCTCCTCCCAGCCTCCTTCCTCCCAGCCTCCCCCTCCCAGCCTCCCTCAGCATCAGCCTTCCCCTCCCAGTCTCCCCCAGAATCAGCCTCCCCAAGCATCAGCCTCCACCAGCATCAGCCTCTCTCCTTTCAGCCTCCCCCGGCATCAGCCTCCCCAAGCATCAGCCTCCCTCGTCCCAGCCTCCCCCAGCATCAACGTCCCCCAGCATCAGCCTCCCCCTCCCAGCCTCCCCCAGCATCAGCCTCTCTCCTCCCAGCATCAGCCTCTCTCATCCCAGCATCAGCCTCTCTCCTCCCAGCATCAGCCTCTCCTCTCTGTCCCCAGCATCAGCCTCTCTCCTCCCAGCCTTCCCCAGCATCAGCCTCTCTCCTCCCAGCCTCCCCCAGCATCAGCCTCCCCCAGCATCAGCCTCTCTTCTTCCAGCCTCCCCCAGCATCAGCCTCTCTCCTTCCAGCCTCCCCCAGCATCAGCCTCCCTCTCCCAGCCTTCCCCAGGATCAGCCTCTCTCCTCCCAGCCTCCGTCCTCCCAGCCTTCCCCAGCATCAGCTTTCCCCTCCCAGCCTCCCTCAGCATCAGCCTTCCCCAGCATCAGCCTCTCTCCTCCCAGCCTCAGCCTCTCTCCTTCCAGCCTCCCGCAGCATCAGCCTCTCTCCTTCCAGCCTCCCTCAGCATCAGCCTCCCCTTCCCAGCCTTCCCCAGGATCAGCCTCTCTCCTCCCAGCCTCCTTCCTCCCAGCCTCCTCCTCCCAGCCTCCTTCAGCATCAGCCTTCCCCTCCCAGTCTCCCCCAGCATCAGCCTCCCCCTCCCAGCCTTCCCCAAGATCAGCCTCTCTGCTCCCAGCCTCCTCCAGCACGCCGTGCTCCTCTGCCGACACTCACACACCCGATCGCATACACTCACACACACCCGATCGCATACACTCACACACACCCGATCGCATACACTCACACACACCCGATCGCATACACTCACACACACAGACACTGACGATATCGCACATACGCGCTCACATTCACAACATCCGGAGATACCACATGCTTCTGGCCATGTGATCCTCCGTCAGGTCCTGGAAGGTCACAACAGCACAGTATCGAGGCCGAGAAGCAAGCGATATCGCCGGATGCTGTCAGTGTGTGGATGCGATGTGATGTGTGTGTGAGGTGTGTGTGAGGTGTGTGTGAGAGTGAGTGTGATCTGATGTGTGTGAATGTGTGTGTGTGTGTGCGTGTGGATCTTCCGCCGCTGCAGGACCTTGATGCGCTTGTAACCATGCTAGCATGGTTACTAACGTATCCACACCACTCCCGTGCGAGCGAGGGACGGGGGGGGTGTTGTACAGTACTCACCTCCGTGACAGCCGTGTCAGTTCGGGGAATGCGCGGGGGGGTGGGGCCAGAGCTAGCGTGCATTGCGTGAGGGGGGCGGGGCGTGGCGTGGCCGAATTGCCAATGCCTGCAGGGTGCGGAGCCTGGGCGAGCGGCTGGCCAATCCATGTGGGGGCGCAGCCTGGGCGAGCGGCCAATCTGTGTGGGGGGGCGGGGCCATGGCGAGCCCAGCGGCCAATCAGCTTTGTGTCACCGTAAGGACACAATTTTGGAGCATGACAGACAGACAGACAGACAGACAGACAGACAGAATAAGGCAATTATATATATAGATATATATATATATATTTTTTTTATTTATTTATTTATTTTTTTATATTTTTCAAATAAATCATTAGTTTTTAATACTTTACATCTGGACGCTGCATCATGTTTTTTCTTCATTTGTTATACAAGGTTGGAGGACTTTTGCTTAGTCCAGTGGGACATTTATTAATCCTGAATCATCCAGTATAGACATCGGAGACAGCCCTTCATCTCTGGGGTGAATTAAGGTGACGGGTCATCCATTATAAACCACATCAGTTGTTATGTCAACTAAGGAAGCGTTGAGTATTTCTATTGTTTTAGGGCTTAGATTAGAGTTTAAATATTAGGAAAACAAATAGAAATAAGATTAGAAGCCATGATAAGATCATATATAAAGTGTTTGCCATCATAAGATCGTAAATAATGTGTCTGCTGTGATAAGAGTGATGTTATGCTCGTGGGGAGAGCACGGTATTAGTGGGTCCACTGGACCGAAGGTACCGTTCACTTGTCTGGATGAGCGAACTGGATCGGCGGCCGAGTCTTCAAAGCAGGTACATAGGCTGGTAAGAGGCCAGCAGAGGGCAGCCCCAGGGTATATGCAGTACCTCAGCAGCTGGCGCCACGGACACAGTACAGTCTGTGGTAAAAGCGGCGGCAGGCAGAATAGTGGATCCGTCTGTAATGGATGGAATGGATATGATAACAGTGACTGGCATGGATATTTGCATTAGAGGGTATCGTGGTAGCTGACCGGCGTGGATAATCATAGCAGCAGCTTAGGATAGTACTGAAACACAGATACGAGTCAGCAGCAGAATGTAGCACAAAACAGCAGCATTTGAGGACCTGAGAACTAGCAACGTAACTAACTTGTTGCCCGGGCACCTCCCTTAAGGGGAAGGTGCCTTAAATACCTGAAACTTCTCAGCGGACCTGAGAGGCTCTTCTGGGTTAGGGCACGCTGGCCCTTTAAGAAAAGGTGCCTGCCTATGCACGCACCCTATGGGCATTCCCAGGAAGCCTGTGAAGTGTGTGCAGGCCTCGGTAGACAGCAGCATGATCTGAGGACAGGGTGGACACTGCAAGACAGCCCTGTAATTGAGAGAACCGATGCCCCAGCCAGAGAAGGGGGGCAAGACCGCACAGTGACAGCGGTCTGGGCATTACAAGTGCAAATAGTTTGTCAGATCCATAAGGGGTCAAAATAACAATTTGAATGTATTATAAAAAATGTTACATTCTTCAAAAGTCAATAATTACTGAAAGCCTATAATATGACATTTATGAAATAAGTGAACAAAGACAAAACAAGGTGCAAAAACTTACCAGAAATGTATCATGTACAGGAGCAGGAATTTTTACGAGACAATCTTTTATACTGACTGATGGATTCTTTTATTATAATTAGGATTCAACAGTGGAAAACACAGATGAGAACACGGAACGAGGAAACTGGTCAAGTAAATCGGAGTACCTCCTGTCCATGGTGGGCTATGCTGTTGGTTTAGGAAATGTGTGGAGATTCCCTTATCTCACCTTTCAACATGGAGGAGGTAACTGTCCAGATTAAGTTTATTTTATTTTTAAGTGGGGGTATTAGACTTATTAAAATATACAATATATACATTAACTTTAATGTAATCACATAGAAATCAAAACTCAGAAGCACCTTAAAGGGAATGTATCGTCAAAAAAAAAAAATTCAATAACTGAAAAAATAAGTAATAATATTTTAATGTTTTGTTTAAATGTTATTATTTTTTTTTAATTGAGCAAAATATAAAAAAAAAATTACAAAGTTCAAAGTTTGATATTTTCCACAGTTTCCACTGTTAAACAATAGGGGGAGCAGCTTCTGAAATCCTACAGAAATCCAACTGTAGAAAAAGCTCACATTACAGCTGCAGTAAAGTGGGCGGAGTCTGCTCTCCTGTGTGTGATGGCACGCCTCCCCCTCCTAATCTGAGTGTTTACAACAGATAACAGAGAATGACATGTAGGGACATAGTGCAGAGCCATTTTGTTGGTGACCAGAAATGTCTAAAGTGTCACCAAGGACAGCAGGAGTATCACACAGGATAGGATTAGATACATGACTCAGCAGACAGTATCACTCAGGACAGGATTAGATACACAGCTCAGCAGACAGTATCACACAGGATAGGATTAGATACACGGCTCAGCAACCAGTATCACCCAGGACAGGATTAGATACACAGCTCAGCAGACAGTATCACACAGGATAGGATTAGATACATGACTCAGCAGACAGTATCACACAGAATAGGATTAGATACACAGCTCAGCAGACAGTATCACACAGGATAGTATTAGATACACGGCTCAGCAGACAGTATCACACAGGATAGGATTAGGTACACGGCTCAGCAGACAGTATCACGGAGGAGAGGATTAGATACACAGCCATGCAGACAGTATCACACAGGATAGATTAGATACACAGCCGTGCAGACAGTATCACACAGGAGAGGATTAGATACACAACCGTGCAGACAGTATAAGTGGTAGCAGCGGTGGTACTCCCATGCAGTGGCACACACACACACACACACAGCAGCGGCGGCGGGGGGCAGAGCAGTGGCTGGAGAGAGCGGAGGGAGGGGGTGTCATCGGAGACAGTAACGGCGGGGGGAGGGGCGGCGGTAGCAGTATCGGGGGCAGAGCGGGGGCTGGGAATAGCGGAGGGAGGGGGTGTCATCAGAGACGGTAACGGGGGAGAGGAGGGGAGGGTAGGCGTCCCATACTCACATATCTCGGCGGTTGACAGGGGTATAGTGGAGCAAACAGCATACGCTGTGAGCTCCACAATGATGGTGCTGATCTCTTCCCTCTGCTGTGATCTGGACAGCTCAGGAGCACGTCCAGGTCACAGCAGACGCCCACTGTAACGTAAATGATGGGGTCGGATCCCGACCACTGTTCTCTATGCACAAGGGCTGCCATAAAGGAGTGAGTAATACACATGCAGCAAATCCAGCATGGCCCCCCGTGCCTCCAGTAAAATTAAAATTAGATAAAAAATAAATAAGCTGCGATTTTCATTTTAAAAATACTTGATTTCATAATCACTATTTTTAATACAAAAATAAAAACGAGATACATTCCCTTTAAAGGAATTGTCCATTTTTTTCTTATTCAGTCTTAAACTGGATGAACGTTTGTTTGAACTATGCAGAAGATACATCCACGTCTACCTTAAGCCAGCTTTACACCTTACAATTAGGTGTGCGATCTCGTATGCGATGTGACACGCCCAGGTCGCATATGCGATTGAATGAGATTGCACGTAGGTCGTTCATTTGCTGTCACACGTGCGTTAGTAGACTGTTAAATTGATCAATTTTGTGTGCGATCCCTTAGATCATGTGTTCTGTGACGTATGCATTGGACACCCTTTTTTTTTTTTTTTATTTATTGACTTGCCAAGCGTGTGTAATGTGTAGGGATGCATTTTTACTATGTCATCTGCCATTCAGCTCTGCTACATGGCCGCTGACAGCAGCCACAGACAGCCATGTAGCAGAGCTGAATGGCAGATGACAGCAGACACAGAAAGAGCCGCACTGTCAGAATGAACTCGGGTGAACTTCACCCGACTTCATTGTCATGCTGCGGCTCTGTCTGTGTCGCGCCCTGATTATCGGTCACCAGTAGAGATGAGCGAACTGGTCCCGGTTCGGCTCGAGGCGGTTCGCCGAACGGAGGTCCCGTTCGAGTTCAGTTCGTCGAACGTTCGACGAACCGAACTCGAACGTATAGGCTATAATGGGAGGCAATAACAAACACATAAAAATGCATGATAAATGTACACAAACAGTTAATAAACATTGCCATAACACTTACCGGTCCCCGCGATCCCTTCTGCACTCTGTCTCCTGCCGCTATTCCATCCGATGATCGCTGAATCCTCCCGGCGACCGGCACTGCCAGCAGAGATGCAGGACCTATCGTGACGTCAAAATAGCCATGTGACCAGTCACGTAGCTATTATCTCATTGGCTACAGACTGGTCACATGACTATGACACGTCATGTAGGACCTGCGAGTGCATCTCTCCGGTACACGGTGCACATATGTGTATCGCCGTGTACCGGCGACATGCTCTACCACACGGTCGACTCCCCATTCCGTTAGGGACCGGCTGACACAGCCGGTCATTAACGGAGATCACCGTTGCCATAGCAACGCAGTTAGCGGTGACGTCACCGCTAACCGCGGCTCCGAGAGCACCATTGCTATGGTAACGCGTCTGTCAGCGGTACCGCTGTTACCGCTGACAGCCAGCACTGTTCACTCACGGAGTGAAGGCTGCACGATTGTAGTGAGCATTGTAGTGAGGATGAGGTTCCCCAGCCCCAAGTGATGAGCTGGTGAACCTCATCCTTCCTCACTACAATCGTCACTACTACTACACTAGTGAGGATTGTAGTGAGGATTGTAGTGAGGATGAGGTTCCCCAGCCCCAAGTGATGAGCTGGTGAACCTCATCCTTCCTCACTACAATCGTCACTACTACTACACTAGAAAGAAGACAGAAGAGCAGGATCGTGGAGGGCTGACAGGGGGTAATAAAGATGGAGTCTCTAATGTGTCTGTGTATTTATTTCTATTAAAGTATTTTTTCTCTGTGTAGTGTTTTTTTTTAACCCTTTATTGGAGATTCCTAATGGCCGGGTCAAACGTGCCTGACATTAAGAATCTCTGGCTTAATACTGGCTAGTAAAACAAAGCCAGTATTAACTCATGATTACCCAACAAGCCACCCGGCTCCAGGGCTGTTGGAAGAGTTGGATACAGCGCCAGATGATGGCGCTTCTATGAGAGCGCCATTTTCTGGGACGGCTGCGGACTGAAATCAGCAGCAGAGGCGCCCAGAAACCTCGGGTTAGCCTGTGCTGCGGATTCCAATCCCCAGCTGCCTAGTTGTACCCGGCTGGACACAAAAATGGGGCGAAGCCCACGTCATTTGTTTTTTAATTATTTCATGAAATAAGTGAAATAATTAAAAAAAAAACGGGTTTCCCTATATTTTTGGTTCCCAGCCGGGTACAAATAGGCAACTGGGGGTTGGAGGCAGCCCGTGGCTGCCTGCTGTACCTGGCTAGCATACAAAAATATGGCGAAGCCCACGTCATTTTTTTGGTGGGCAAAAAAATTCTGCATACAGTCCTGGATGGAGTATGCTGAGCCTTGTAGTTCTGCAGCTGCTGTCTGCTCTTCTCCAGACAGACAGCAGCTGCAGAACTACAAGGCTCAGCGTACTCCATCCAGGACTGTATGCAGAAGTTTTTTGCCCCCTGAAAAAATTATGTGGGCTTCGCCATATTTTTGTATGCTAGCCAGGTACAGCAGGCAGGTACGGCTGCCCCCAACCCCCAGTTGCCTATTTGTACCCGGCTGAGAACCAAAAATAAAGGGAAGCCCTTTTTTTATTATTTCATGAATTTCACAACTAGGCAGCTGGGGATTGGAATCCGCAGCACAGGTTGGCCTGAGCTTTCTGGGCCCCACTTGTTACGGGGGGCTGTCTGATAATAACCGAAAGGAGTATCAGACAGTCAGGGTCCACCGTGCAAAGACTTTGCTGCAGACTATGGCAGAGTGCAATACCTCTGTTAACTCACAGAAGGATATAATAAGAAAGTAAAGCAATTCCTCCCTTACTTGGGGGGTGTGTGGAATGATCTCTGTTAATAATCACAGAGACAAAGGCAATGTGTGCGAAATGGCACCTACCTAGGTCCGCTCTTCTAGTGGTGCAAAAGAGACGAACAGCAGCGTAAGCCGCACAAAGCTCCTACCTGCGTTCGCTCCACTAGTGTGCGAGGACACGAACCACTAGATATGGCACCTGCCTAGGTCCGCTCTTCTAGTGGTGCAAAAGAGACGAACAGCAGCGTAAGCCGCACAAAGCTCCTACCTCTGTTCGCTCCCCTAGTGTGCGAGGATACGAACAACTGCCAGACGCAGTATAAGGAACGTTACCCTAGCGGCAACGTCCACCTACGAGTACAATCACAAGGCCCAGCCAGACCATGTGCCTCAGGCACCTGCCTATGTCCGCTCCCCTAAGAGGTAAGGATACGGACAGCAGCCGAAGCTGTAAGGTATAAGAACGCTACCCTGCCGGTAGCGCTCACCTAGCATAGACAGAGGAATGCCTAGAGGAACGCGCACAGAGCGTCTACTCATATGCATGAACCAAGAGGACTGAGCACCATGCGGCGTGTGTCAGGGTCTTATATAGACTCTGTGCCTCATCCAAGATGGAGGACACCAGAGCCAATCCGCTTCCAGAACGACAGGAGTGACGTCATGCTGGCCTATCACCGAGCAAGACGTCACAAGCACATGACCAGCGACCAATCGGCATAGAAGGTGTCAGAGACATGTGACCTCGTGTCAGCGATGATGTCACCCGCACATGTGCAATGGCTCCAAGATTGGACTTAGTCTCCGGCGCTCGCACATGTGCAGTAGCAAGAAATCTGGACTTAGTCTCCAGCGCTCGCACATGTGCAGTAGCAAGAAATCTGGACTTAGTCTCCAGCGCTCGCACATGTGCAGTAGCAAGAAATCTGGACATAGTCTCCAGTGCTCGCAGCAACCGTAACAGTACCTCCCCCTCAAGGGCCCCCCTCCCGGCGACGCAGATAATCGGCAACTAAGTCGGGAGCATGGACAGCCTCCTCAGGCTCCCAAGAGCGATGTTCCGGGCCATAGCCCTCCCAATCTATCAAGAAGAACCTGCGCCCTCTAACCATCTTAGAACCAACTATGGCTCGTACCTCATAGCTAGAGCGAGAGGAATCAGAGGCAGGAGAGTGCACTTCACGAGCGTGAGGTAAAATAGCCGGCTTTAGCAGTGAGACATGGAATTTGTCATGAATCCTAAGATGGACAGGTAACTTCAATTGATAGACTACAGGATTTACCTGTCGAAGAACCTCATAAGGACCCAGGAAGCGAGGAGCAAATTTGACAGAGCTCACTCTAAGTCTCACGTGTTTTGCAGAGAGCCACACAAAGTCCCCTGGAGAAAAGACAGGAGCCGGGCGACGAAACCGATCGGACACCGTCTTCATACGGTCCTTAGCTGCTTGGATCGACTCTTGAGTCCGATCCCAAACCTCTCTGGCATTAGTTGCCCAGTCGGCCACAAGAGGAGAAGGTGCAGCAGCGGGAAACGGTACCGGTACCCTAGGGTGTTGCCCATTATTGAGTACGAACGGTGTCTGCCCAGTGGCCTCAGCCAGCGAATTGTTAAGGGCAAATTCTGCCCAGGGTAGGAGGGAGGACCAGTTATCGTGGTTCTCAGCAACAAAGTGTCGAAGGTATATAATCATAGATTGATTGGTACGTTCAACCAAACCATTAGTCTCCGGATGGTATGCCGAAGAGAGATTCAACTCAATTTGCAGAAGGCTACAAAGATCTCGCCAGAAACGGGAAGTAAATTGCGGGCCTCTATCACAAATGATACGATCTGGCATCCCATGAAGCCTAAAGACATGCTTGAGGAATAGTTTGGCTAGTACCCTGGAAGATGGGATTCTCGATAACGGTACGAGATGAACCATCCGGGAGAAATGATCCGTAATGACCCACACAAATCTATGTCCCTGTGAACATGGAAGATCACCCACAAAGTCCATGCCTACCACCTCCCATGGTCTATCTGGCACTGGTAAAGGATGCAAGAGCCCAGCCGGTCTCTGCCGTAATGGACGGTTGCGAGCACACGAGTAGCAGGAACCGACATATCTCTTGACGTGGCTGGCTAAGTGTGGCCACCAATACCACCTCTCCAGTAACTCTCGTGTCCGCCTAATACCAAAATGCCCACCCACCTTTGAGGTGTGGGCCCATGACAGTATATCATTCTGTCGATCAGGCGGAACAAATGTCTTGCCCGGTGGGATTTGGTCTAACGTCACAGGGGAGAGCGTATGAAAAACCCTGGAGGGAAGGATAAGACGAGGTTCGTCATTCTCTTCCTGGGTAGAAAGCATAGAGCGAGACAGGGCGTCTGCCTTGTTATTCTTACTCCCAGACAAATAGTTGATGGAGAAGTGAAAGCGGGAGAAAAACAAGGACCAGCGGGCTTGGCGAGGATTCAGACGCTGAGCGGTTTGTAAGTACGTCAGATTCTTATGGTCTGTATAGACCTGGAAAGGATGTTTCGCTCCTTCCAGCAAGTGACGCCACTCCTCCAAGGCTAATCTCAAGGCGAGCAGTTCCCTATCCCCAATGGTATAGTTTCTCTCTGCCGGTGAAAAGGTTTTAGCAAAGAAGAAACACGGCCTTTTTCTACCTGCACCGTTCTTTTGATACAAGACCGCACCAGCACCCACTGAAGAGGCATCAACCTCTAAGAGGAAGGGCTTACTCTCATCGGGTCTTTGAAGAACGGGAGCAGTTGAAAAGTGTCTTTTTACTGCCTCAAAAGCCTGAGATGTCTCAGTAGACCAGGCTTTGGGATTAGCACCTTTCTTAGTCAAGGCCACCAAAGGGGCCACCAAAGTAGAAAAATGGGGTATGAACTGCCTGTAATAATTTATAAATCCTAAGAAGCGTTGCACCGCCTTCAAGGAATGAGGTTCGGACCATTGCAGGACAGCAGAGAGCTTCGCAGGATCCATAGCCAGACCCTCTTGTGAGATAATGTAACCCAAAAAAGGCAATGAGGACTGCTCGAATACACATTTCTCGAGTTTAGCAAACAATGAGTGCTCCCTTAAACGGGAAAGGACACGAACGACATCCTGACGATGAGTCTCCAGATCAGGAGAAAAAATCAGGATGTCGTCCAGATACACCACTACTGAGGATAACAGTAAATCCCTGAACACATCATTTACGAAGTCCTGAAATACTGCGGGTGCATTACATAACCCAAAAGGCATGACGAGGTATTCATAGTGACCGTCTCTGGTGTTAAAAGCGGTCTTCCATTCGTCACCCTTTCGAATTCGTACCAAGTTATACGCACCCCGCAGATCCAACTTCGTAAAAACTTGAGCTCCTCTCAGTCTGTCAAAGAGCTCCGAAATTAAAGGTAATGGGTATTTGTTCTTTATTGTGATTGCGTTGAGACCCCTGTAATCTATGCAGGGACGCAAATCACCCTCTTTCTTCCGAACAAAGAAAAACCCAGCTCCCGCGGGAGAGACAGACTTACGAATGAACCCCTTCTCTAAGCTCTCTCTTATATAGGTCGACATGGCCTCCGACTCAGGTATCGACAGGGGGTAAACCCTGCCTTTAGGTGGAACCGAACCTGGGATAAGGTCTATGGCACAGTCATACGGCCTATGGGGTGGAAGAACCTCAGCACCCTGTTTGGAGAACACGTCAGCGAAATCCAAATAGGGTGTAGGTATGGGAGAGAGATCAGTTGATGCAACTGCAACGACCTTAGGTGGTAAGGGAAGACATCGGGACTGACATTTCGAACCCCAACTAATAATGCTGTCAGACTCCCAGTCAATGTGAGGAGCATGAGTCCGAAGCCATGGAAGACCCAGAAGGACGTCGTCTATACCCTCAGGCAAAACAAGAAAAGAAATCTCCTCTATGTGACCCTGAGACAGGGAAAGGCGCAAGGGAACTGTCCTCAATGTAATGGAGTCAGACAACATAGTTCCATTAACAACACGGACAGGAATAGGCGCCTCTAACATGATAGAGGGAATATTGTGTCCCTTTACAAATCCTGAGGACACAAAAATCCCGTCAGCTCCGGAATCCACAAAAGCCATAATAGGCCATGTATTCTCAGATAACGAGAGCTGACCTGGGATACAACACTTAGAGGGTGCAGAAGACGTCTCTAGTAACCCCCCTCTAATGGTTACTAGGCCAGGGAGTTTCCCTGACGACTAGGACACTTGTTGGCATAGTGCCCAGCCTGACGACATACGTAACATATAGGAGGACCAGACTTGCGTAGTCTGGGGAACGTATGACCTAACTCCATAGGAGTGGGAGATGTTTCAGATGCTGAGGAAGATGGTAGTGGACCCTCAACAACTGGAATAGCCCGATGCTTAGGGCGTGAGGAAGAGACCTCGAGTCTACGTTCCTTATGGCGTACATCGATCCTCGTTGCTACTGTGATCAAGTCCTCCAGAGAAGCAGGGACTTCACGAGTAGCAAGGGCATCCTTGACATAGCCAGCCAACCCTCTCCAGAAGATAGGAATCAACACCTTCTCTGGCCAATCTAGTTCTGCCACCAGAGTTCTAAAAGCAATGGCATAAGAACTAGTGGATAACGAACCCTGAGATAGATCTAACAGTCTCAGGGCCGCATCATGGGTAACCTGCGGACCCATGAATACCGCCTTAAGAGCATCAAGAAAGTCTTGATGTCTCAGAGTAACCACATCAGAGCGCTCCCATAGGGGAGTCGCCCATTCCAAGGCTTTGTCCTGAAGTAAGGAGATGATAAAGCCTACTCTGGACCTCTCCGTAGAGAAGCGAGAAGAGTTAACCTCTAGGTGTATCTGACACTGACTAATGAAACCACGACATGATCTGGCATCGCCAGAATATCTGTTTGGTAGAGCAAGTCGAGGATCATGTGCAGATGTCACCATGGTCTGAGGTTTATCCTCTATACTCTTGAGCCGTGACTCAAGTACTTGTATGTAACGGTGTAACTGCTGATATTCTGCCATAACTGCCAGACCCTTGGCTCAGTCCTAATGTTACGGGGGGCTGTCTGATAATAACCGAAAGGAGTATCAGACAGTCAGGGTCCACCGTGCAAAGACTTTGCTGCAGACTATGGCAGAGTGCAATACCTCTGTTAACTCACAGAAGGATATAATAAGAAAGTAAAGCA
This sequence comes from Anomaloglossus baeobatrachus, assembly GCF_048569485.1. Classification (NCBI taxonomy): domain Eukaryota; kingdom Metazoa; phylum Chordata; class Amphibia; order Anura; family Aromobatidae; genus Anomaloglossus; species Anomaloglossus baeobatrachus. The sequence continues at coordinate 53,879,822 of NC_134361.1, read as the reverse complement.
ATTCCTCCCTTACTTGGGGGGTGTGTGGAATGATCTCTGTTAATAATCACAGAGACAAAGGCAATGTGTGCGAAATGGCACCTACCTAGGTCCGCTCTTCTAGTGGTGCAAAAGAGACGAACAGCAGCGTAAGCCGCACAAAGCTCCTACCTGCGTTCGCTCCACTAGTGTGCGAGGACACGAACCACTAGATATGGCACCTGCCTAGGTCCGCTCTTCTAGTGGTGCAAAAGAGACGAACAGCAGCGTAAGCCGCACAAAGCTCCTACCTCTGTTCGCTCCCCTAGTGTGCGAGGATACGAACAACTGCCAGACGCAGTATAAGGAACGTTACCCTAGCGGCAACGTCCACCTACGAGTACAATCACAAGGCCCAGCCAGACCATGTGCCTCAGGCACCTGCCTATGTCCGCTCCCCTAAGAGGTAAGGATACGGACAGCAGCCGAAGCTGTAAGGTATAAGAACGCTACCCTGCCGGTAGCGCTCACCTAGCATAGACAGAGGAATGCCTAGAGGAACGCGCACAGAGCGTCTACTCATATGCATGAACCAAGAGGACTGAGCACCATGCGGCGTGTGTCAGGGTCTTATATAGACTCTGTGCCTCATCCAAGATGGAGGACACCAGAGCCAATCCGCTTCCAGAACGACAGGAGTGACGTCATGCTGGCCTATCACCGAGCAAGACGTCACAAGCACATGACCAGCGACCAATCGGCATAGAAGGTGTCAGAGACATGTGACCTCGTGTCAGCGATGATGTCACCCGCACATGTGCAATGGCTCCAAGATTGGACTTAGTCTCCGGCGCTCGCACATGTGCAGTAGCAAGAAATCTGGACTTAGTCTCCAGCGCTCGCACATGTGCAGTAGCAAGAAATCTGGACTTAGTCTCCAGCGCTCGCACATGTGCAGTAGCAAGAAATCTGGACATAGTCTCCAGTGCTCGCAGCAACCGTAACACCACTGCTGCGAATTGCAGTCTGCAGCCGCCTCAGAAAATGGCATTTTCATAGAAGCGCCATCTTCTGGCACTGTATCCAACTCTTCCAGCACCTGCCTGCTATACCTGGCTAGCATACAAAAATATGGCGAAGCTCACGTCCTTTTTTTGTAGTTTTTTGGCAAAAAAAATAAAAAATGCTTCCCTGGATTTTCCATTGCCATTGAAGGTAACATCAAGCAGTGGGGGTTAGCAGCCAGTAGCTGCTTGGATTACCCTTAGCTAGCAATACAAAAAATGCAGCAGGAGCCCATATATATTTTTTTTAATTATTTATTTAAATAACTAAAAACAAAATGGGCTTCCCTGTATTTTGATTGCTGGACATCACAGTGCTGTAAAAATAAATCTTTAAAAAAATGACGTAGCGCTCCGCGGTATTTTTGATTCTCAGCGCAGATAAAGCAGACAGCTATGGGTTGCCACCCCCATCTGCCTGCCGTTACCTTGGTTGGCAATCAAAATACAGGGAAGCCCATTAATTTTTTCTATTTAAAAAATAGTTAAAAAAAAATGACATTGGGTCCCCCCATTTTTGATAGCCAGCTAGGGTAAAGCAGACGGCTGTAGCCTGAAAACCACAGCTGGCAGCTTTACCGTGGTTGGGGATCCAATGTGGAGGTCCCCTCAGGCTCTTTTTTATAATTATTTTATAAATATTAATAATTACACAATAAAAGTAGGGTCCCCTCCAAATTGGATCACCAGCCAAGGTAAAGCAGACAGCTGTGGTCTGGTATTCTCAGGGTGGGAAGGTCCATAGTTATTGGGCCTTCACAGCCTAAAAATAGCAGGCCGCAGGCACCCCAGACGTGGCGCATCCACTAGATGCGCCAATCCTGGCGCTTCACCCCAGCTCATCCCGTGCCCTGGTGCAGTGGTAAACGGGGTAATAAATCGGGTTGATACTAGCTGTAAAGTCACCTGAGATCAAGCCCAGCAGTTTGTGATGTCATGGCGTCTATTAGATACCCAACATCATAAACTGTCAGTACTAACAAAAAAAAAAAAAAAAATCGACAAAAGAAATTTATTTGAAAAAACAGTCCCCAAAACATTTCCGCTTTCACCAATTTATTGTAAGAAAAAAAAATAAAGGGGTCCCACGATGACTCTGGACCGTCTAGAATATGGGGGGGAGACACTCAGGGAACGTATCCCCCATTTTCTAGGAGTGCGGACCCTTCATGTGAGGAGTGTGGGTGCAATGAATCTGCACTCACTCTTCTCGGGTCCACAGCAGCAGAGTCCATGTCGTAATGGTTGCTACCAAAGCTGCAATGCCCTGCTCATGAGGTAAGGGCATGCCTAATCAGGAGAACTACTGTAGAGGAAGCTCTGCTCACTGGTATATAGGTGCTCAGAGGAAATAATAGATAAAATTAGTGATTAACCTCGGCACTCTAAATCTCCCAGACTAAGTCAGCAAGTCACAACGGATAGTAATGCAAAATCACTCTTTATTGGTCCGTATTAAGAAAAACATTTTTTCATAAGCATATATGTTTTTGTCCAAAACAAGTTACAAATGACGTTTCGGCCTGAGCCTTCGTCAGATTGGACTTATCTGCATGTAATCATGAAAAATGACAATAATCAGTATCACATAAGAGTGAGAGAACAATAACATAAACTCGAACAATGTAGAGGTACAATTGGGATGCAGCAAAAAAATTGCAACACAGCAAGGAATGAAACACATGATACAAATGTCATAATACAGTACAAGGACAATATAGTAATGACAAATATGGGGTCAGAGTAGGCTTAGACAGCTCTGGTACGAAAGAGATGTCAATCATAAAGTAACATGTGCAGTAGGTGTAGAGCTACAGTATGCATGGCAGAGCTAATGGGTAGACCGACCATAGAAAAAGTAGAGAAAAAGTGGAGAAAAAATGTAGAAAAAGTGGAGAAAAAGTGGAGAAAAAGTGGAGAAAAAGTGGAGAAAAAGTGGAGAAAAAATGTAGAAAAAGTGGAGAAAAAGTGGAGAAAAAATGTAGAAAAAGTGGAGAAAAAGTGGAGAAAAAATGTAGAAAAAGTGGAGAAAAAGTGGAGAAAAAATGTAGAAAAAGTGGAGAAAAAGTGGAGAAAAAGTGGAGAAAAAGTGGAGAAAAAATGTAGAAAAAGTGGAGAAAAAGTGGAGAAAAAATGTAGAAAAAGTGGAGAAAAAGTGGAGAAAAAGTGGAGAAAAAGTGGAGAAAAAGTGGAGGAAAAGTGGAGAAAAAGTGGAGAAAAAATGTAGAAAAAGTGGAGAAAAAGTGGAGAAAAAGTGGAGAATAAGTGGAGAATAAGTGGAGAAAAAGTGGAGAAAAAGTGGAGAATAAGTGGAGAAAAAGTGGAGAATAAGTGGAGAAAAAGTGGAGAAAAAGTGGAGAAAAAGTGGAGAATAAGTGGAGAAAAAATGGAGAAAAAAAATGGAGAAAAAGTGGAGAAAAAGTGGAGAATAAGTGGAGAAAAAGTGGAGAATAAGTGGAGAATAAGTGGAGAAAAAGTGGAGAATAAGTGGAGAAAAAGTGGAGAAAAAGTGGAGGAAAAAGTGGAGAATAAGTGGAGAAAAAATGGAGAAAAAAATGGAGAAAAAGTGGAGAAAAAGTGGAGGAAAAAGTGGAGAAAAAATGTAGAAAAAGTGGAGAAAAAGTGGAGAAAAAATGTAGAAAAAGTGGAGAAAAAGTGGAGAAAAAGTGGAGAATAAGTGGAGAAAAAGTGGAGAAAAAGTGGAGAATAAATGGAGAAAAAAATGGAGGAAAAAGTGGAGAAAAAGTGGAGAAAAAGTGGAGAATAAGTGGAGAAAAAGTGGAGGAATAAGTGGAGAAAAAGTGGAGAATAAGTGGAGAAAAAGTGGAGAATAAGTGGAGAAAAAGTGGAGAAAAAGTGGAGAAAAAGTGGAGAATAAGTGGAGAAAAAATGGAGAAAAAGTGGAGAAAAAGTGGAGAATAAGTGGAGAAAAAGTGGAGAATAAGTGGAGAAAAAGTGGAGAAAAAGTGGAGAAAAAGTGGAGAATAAGTGGAGAAAAAGTGGAGAATAAGTGGAGAAAAAGTGGAGAAAAAGTGGAGAAAAAGTGGAGAAAAAGTGGAGGAAAAAGTGGAGAATAAGTGGAGAAAAAGTGGAGAATAAGTGGAGAATAAGTGGAGAAAAAATGTAGAAAAAGTGGAGAAAAAGTGGAGAAAAAATGTAGAAAAAGTGGAGAAAAAGTGGAGAAAAAGTGGAGAATAAGTGGAGAAAAAGTGGAGAAAAAGTGGAGAATAAATGGAGAAAAAAATGGAGGAAAAAGTGGAGAAAAGTGGAGAAAAGTGGAGAATAAGTGGAGAAAAGTGGAGGAATAAGTGGAGAAAAAGTGGAGATAAGTGGAGAAAAGTGGAGAATAAGTGGAGAAAAAGTGGAGAAAAAGTGGAGAAAAAGTGGAGAATAAGTGGAGAAAAATGGAGAAAAAGTGGAGAAAAAGTGGAGAATAAGTGGAGAAAAAGTGGAGAATAAGTGGAGAAAAAGTGGAGAAAAAGTGGAGAAAAAGTGGAGAATAAGTGGAGAAAAAGTGGAGAATAAGTGGAGAAAAAGTGGAGAAAAAGTGGAGAAAAAGTGGGGAAAAAGTGGAGGAAAAAGTGGAGAATAAGTGGAGAAAAAGTGGAGAATAAGTGGAGAAAAAGTGGAGAAAAAGTGGAGAAAAAGTGGAGAATAAGTGGAGAATAAGTGGAGAAAAAGTGGAGAAAAAGTGGAGAATAAGTGGAGAAAAAATGGAGAAAAAAATGGAGAAAAAGTGGAGAAAAAGTGGAGGAAAAAGTGGAGAATAAGTGGAGAATAAGTGGAGAAAAAGTGGAGAAAAAGTGGAGAAAAAGTGGAGAAAAACTGGAGAAAAAGTGGAGGAAAAAGTGGAGAATAAGTGGAGAAAAAGTGGAGAATAAGTGGAGAAAAAGTGGAGAATAAGTGGAGAAAAAGTGGAGAAAAAGTGGAGAATAAGTGGAGAAAAAATGGAGAACAAAATGGAGAAAAAGTGGAGAAAAAGTGGAGAAAAAGTGGAGAAGAAGTGGAGAAAAAATGGAGAAAAAAATGGAGAAAAAGTGGAGAAAAAGTGGAGAAAAAGTGGAGAAAAAGTGGAGTAAAAATGTAGAAAAAGTGGAGAAAAAGTGGAGAAAAAATGTAGAAAAAGTGGAGAAAAAGTGGAGAAAAAGTGGAGAATAAGTGGAGAAAAAATGGAGAAAAAAATGGAGAAAAAGTGGAGAAAAAGTGGAGGAAAAAGTGGAGAATAAGTGGAGAAAAAGTGGAGAAAAAGTGGAGAAAAAGTGGAGAATAAGTGGAGAAAAAATGGAGAAAAAAATGGAGAAAAAGTGGAGAAAAAGTGGAGAAGAAGGGGAGAAAAAATGGAGAAAAAAATGGAGAAAAAGTGGAGAAAAAGTGGAGAAAAAGTGGAGTAAAAATGTAGAAAAAGTGGAGAAAAAATGTAGAAAAAGTGGAGAAAAAGTGGAGAAAAAGTGGAGAAAAAGTGGAGAATAAGTGGAGAAAAAATGGAGAAAAAAAAGGAGAAAAAGTGGAGAAAAAGTGGAGGAAAAAGTGGAGAATAAGTGGAGAAAAAGTGGAGAATAAGTGGAGAAAAAGTGGAGAATAAGTGGAGAAAAAGTGGAGAATAAGTGGAGAAAAAATGGAGAAAAAAATGGAGAAAAAATGGAGAAAAAGTGGAGGAAAAAGTGGAGAATAAGTGGAGAAAAAGTGGAGAATAAGTGGAGAAAAAGTGGAGAATAAGTGGAGAAAAAGTGGAGAAAAAGTGGAGAATAAGTGGAGAAAAAATGGAGAAAAAAATGGAGAAAAAGTGGAGAAGAAGTGGAGAAAAAATGGAGAAAAAAATGGAGAAAAAGTGGAGAAAAAGTGGAGAAAAAGTGGAGAAAAAGTGGAGTAAAAATGTAGAAAAAGTGGAGAAAAAGTGGAGAAAAAATGTAGAAAAAGTGGATAAAAAGTGGAGAAAAAGTGGAGAATAAGTGGAGAAAAAATGGAGAAAAAAATGGAGAAAAAGTGGAGAAAAAGTGGAGAAAAAGTGGAGAAGAAGTGGAGAAGAAGTGGAGAAAAAGTGGAGAAAAAGTGGAGAAAAAGTGGAGAAAAAGTGGAGAAAAAGTGGAGAATAAGTGGAGAAAAAATGGAGAAAAAAATGGAGAAAAAGTGGAGAAAAAGTGGAGAAAAAGTGGAGAAGAAGTGGAGAAGAAGTGGAGAAAAAGTGGAGAAAAAGTGGAGAAAAAGTGGAGAAAAAGTGGAGTAAAAATGTAGAAAAAGTGGAGAAAAAGTGGAGAAAAAGTGGAGTAAAAATGTAGAAAAAGTGGAGAAAAAATGTAGAAAAAGTGGAGAAAAAGTGGAGAATAAGTGGAGAAAAAATGGAGAAAAAAATGGAGAAAAAGTGGAGAAAAAGTGGAGGAAAAAGTGGAGAATAAGTGGAGAAAAAGTGGAGAATAAGTGGAGAAAAAGTGGAGAATAAGTGGAGAAAAAGTGGAGAAAAAGTGGAGAATAAGTGGAGAAAAAATGGAGAAAAAAATGGAGAAAAAGTGGAGAAAAAGTGGAGGAAAAAGTGGAGAATAAGTGGAGAAAAAGTGGAGAATAAGTGGAGAAAAAGTGGAGAATAAGTGGAGAAAAAGTGGAGAAAAAGTGGAGAATAAGTGGAGAAAAAATGGAGAAAAAAATGGAGAAAAAGTGGAGAAAAAGTGGAGAAGAAGTGGAGAAAAAATGGAGAAAAAAATGGAGAAAAAGTGGAGAAAAAGTGGAGAAAAAGTGGAGAAAAAGTGGAGAAAAAGTGGAGTAAAAATGTAGAAAAAGTGGAGAAAAAGTGGAGAAAAAATGTAGAAAAAGTGGAGAAAAAGTGGAGAAAAAGTGGAGAAAAAGTGGAGAATAAGTGGAGAAAAAATGGAGAAAAAAATGGAGAAAAAGTGGAGAATAAGTGGAGAATAAGTGGAGAAAAAGTGGAGAAAAAGTGGAGAATAAGTGGAGAATAAGTGGAGAATAAATGGAGAATAAGTGGAGAAAAAATGGAGAAAAAAATGGAGAAAAAGTGGAGAATAAGTGGAGAATAAGTGGAGAAAAAGTGGAGAAAAAAATGGAGAAAAAGTGGAGAAAAAGTGGAGCATCCTTTGGTGCCTTTCATGTGACACTAAGGGGTGCTTAGCTTTGTATTTAGCCAAATAAAATGAAAAAATAAATGACGTAGGATTCCCCCTAGTTTTGTAGCCAGCTAGGGTAAAGCAGATGGCTGCAGCCTGCAGACCACAGCTGGCAACCTCACCTTGGCTAGTAATCCAAAACTGAGGGCACCCCACGCTGTTATTTTAAATTAAATAAATAATTTTAAAAAAAAACACGTAGGGGTCCCCCCAAAATTGGATCACCAGCCAAGGTAAAACAGACAGCTGGGGCCTGATATTCTCAGACTAGGGAAGTCCATGGTTATTGGACTCTCCCCAGCCTAAAAATAGCAGGCCGCAGCCGCCCCAGAAGTGGCGCATCCATTAGATGCGCCAATCCTGGTGCTTCGCCCCAGCTCATCCCGCGCCCTGGTGCGGTGGCAAACGGGGTAATATATGGGGTTAATACCAGATGTGTAAGTCACCTGGCATCAAGCCCTGGGGTTGGTGAGGTCAGGCGTCTATCAGATACCCGACATCACCAACCCAGTCAGTAATAAAAAAAAATAGACGACAAACACATTTTTATTTGAAAAAACACTCCCCAAAACATTCCCTCTTTAACCAATTTATTAGAAAAAAAAACAAATCCAGGTCTGGTGTAATCCAAGGGGTTGCCATGACGATCCACACTGTCCCAGTCAATGAAGAGCAGGATGTTCCCCATTGGCTGGGAGAGCAATGCAGTGACCTGAGCTAACATCAATGGGTCAGCCCAGGTCACTGCAGGGCATGACAAGTGCTGCTGTCAGGAGCGAGGTACATTACCTGCGCTGATCTCCAGCACACTGACAGCACCTGTCACTGAGTTCAATGACCGGCGCCTTCACACCAAGTATCGTGAGAGGCCCGTGACGTCACCGCTAGTCAGTCTCGGGTCGGAAGCGAGAGGTGGTGTGACAAGCGGCGGCCATGGAGGACAGTGACAGCGCTGAGGTCGGGATGGCGGGACTTCATCACCGCAGGTAAGCCGAGCGGGACCATGTGTGCAGAGTGTGTGTGTGTGTGTGTGTGTGTGTATGTATGTATGTATGTGTACAATACATGCCGCGGGCAGGAGGGGGAGGAGTGAGCTGAGCGGGGAAGTGTGGGCTTCCTGCACGTAACTAGGATAAACATCGGGTTACTAACCAAAGCGCTTTGGTTGGATACCCGATGTTTATCTTGGTTACCAGCTTCTGGCAGGCTGCCAGCGATGGCTCCTGCACACTGTAGCTGTAAAAAGCCCTGCTTTTTGCTGCTAGAACCGTTCTCGAACGTTTCTAGAACTATCGAGCTTTTGCAAAAAAGCTCGAGTTCTAGTTCGATCTAGAACACCCCCAAAAATCACTCGAGCCTCGAACTGGAGAACCACGAACCGCGAACCGCGCTCAACTCTAGTCACCAGTGAAGGACTCACCGGTGACCGCTAATCTCCTGAGTAAGTGAATTGATCAGCCCTCTCTCATACTCACCGATCCCCGATCTCCGGCACTGCACGGCGTTCACACTGCTCCGGCGGCTTTTACTGTTTTGAAAAAGCCGGCCGCCCATTAAACAATCTCGTATTCCCTGCTTTCCCCGCCCACTGGCGCCTATGATTGGTTACAGTGAGACATGCCCCCACGCTGTGACAGGTGTCACACTGCACCCAATCACAGCAGCCGGTGGGCGTGTCTATACTGTGCAGTGAAATAAATAATTAAATAATTAAAAAAAACGGCGTGCGGTCCCCCCCAATTTTAAAACCAGCCAGATGAAGCCATACGGCTGAAGGCTGGTATTCTCAGGATGGGGAGCTCCACGTTATGGGGAGCCCCCCAGCCTAACAATATTAGCCAACAGCCGCCCAGAATTGCCGCATACATTATATGCGACAGTTCTGGGACTGTACCCGGCTCTTCCCGATTTGCCCTGGTGCGTTGGCAAATCGGGGTAATAAGGAGTTATTGGCAGCCCATAGCTGACACTAAATCCTAGATTAATCATGTCAGGCGTCTATGAGACACCTTCCATGATTAATCTGTAAATTACAGTAAATAAACACACACACCCGAAAAATCCTTTATTATAAATAAAAAACACAAACATATACCCTGGTTCACCACTTTAATCAGCCCCAAAAAGCCCTCCTTGTCCGGCGTACTCCAGGATGATGCAGCGTCGCTTCCAGCGCTGCTGCATGGAGGTGACCGGAGCTGCAGCAGACACAGCCGCTCCTGTCACCTCCACACAGCTAATGAAGACAGCCGCGCGATCAGCTGCTGTCACTGAGGTTACTCGCTGTTACTGGATCCAGCGGTGGATGCAGCGGTGGCCGTGGGTAACCTCAGTGACAGCTCAGCTGATCGCGCTACTCACCGCTGCTCCTCTCACCTCCACGCAGCAACTGAGGTGAGTAGCGCGATCAGCTGAGCTGTCACTGAGGTTACCCGCGGCCACCGCTGCATCCACCGCTGGATCCAGTGACAGCGGGTAACCTCAGTGACAGCTCAGCTGATTGCGCGGCTGTCTTCATTTGCTGTGTGGAGGTGACCGGAGCGGCTGTGTCTGCTGCAGCTCCGGTCACCTCCATGCAGCAGTGCTGGAAGCGACGCTGGAGCATCCTGGATTACGCCGGACATGGAGGGCTTTTTGGGGCTGATTAAAGTGGTTAACCAGGGTATATGTTTGTGGTTTTTATTTCTAATAAAGGATTTTTCGGGTGTGTGTGTTTATTTACTGTAATTTACAGATTAATCATGGAAGGTGTCTCATAGACGCCTGACATTATTAATCTAGGACTTATTGGCAGCTATGGGCTGCCAATAACTCCTTATTACCCCGATTTGCCAGCGCACCAGGGCAAATCGGGAAGAGCCGGGTACAGTCCCAGAACTGTCGCATCTAATGTATGCGGCAATTCTGGGTGGCTGTTGGCTGATATTGTTAGGCTGGGGGGCTCCCCATAACGTGGAGCTCCCCATCCTGAGAATACCAGTCTTCAGCCGTATGGCTTTATCTGGCTGGTTTTAAAATTGGGGGGGACCGCACGCCGTTTTTTTTAATTATTTAATTATTTATTTCACTGCACAGTATAGACACGCCCACCGGCTGCTGTGATTGGGTGCAGTGTGACACCTGTCACTCAACGTGGGGGCATGTCTCACTGTAACCAATCATAGGCGCCGGTGGGCGGGGAAAGCAGGGAATACGAGATTGTTTAATGGGCGGCCGGCTTTTTCAAAACAGTAAAAGCCGCCAAGCAGTGTGAACGCCGTGCAGTGCCGGGGATCGGGGATCGGTGAGTATATGAGAGAGGGGGATAAACTGACATGGACAGAGAGTGAGGGACAGAGATAGTGACCGACTGACAGAGATTAGTGAATGACAGACATTGTGAGGCGCTTCAGAACGCAGCTTTTCAGCTGCGCTCTGAAGCAGACCTTTTTTAAGCTGCGGTGCAGAGCGCACACCTGCGCACATAGCCTCAGACATCAAAATCGTATGAGGGATGTCACACGTTACAATTGACTAGGTTCATACAACAAAACGTCCAATGTATGAGGAATAAACGACGTGTATGCGATCACCGTATTTTCGTTCAATCTTGATCGCACGTAGGTGTCACACGCAAATACGTCACGAACGATGCAGGATGTGCGTCACTTACAACTTGACCCCGACGACGGATTGAAAGATTTATTGAAGCGTGTAAAGCAGGCATTAGACTGGATGTACTTGGTAAAGTTAGTGTCTTAAGAAAGGCCCTTTACTTTAGAGGTATCTTATCTAAGTAGCACTCCCTGCATTTGTCCCCCATATCCTTTCTATGTATGCGATATAGATTAAGAATATTGCAATACAGTGGAACCTTGGATTAAGAGTAACTTGGTTTAAGAGAACATTCTCAGAACGAATTATGCTCGTAATCCAAGGTTCCACTGTACTTACTTAGGATCACCGTATTCCCCAGTTTCCAGAGTCTCCCAGTCCTCTTCTGATTGGCAGATTTCTGTGTTCACTGTGTATATGTTAAGGGCGTGGTTGGTAGAAGGTATTCAAATTTTGGGCTCTACAACATTTCGAGGTTCCCAGCACCTACTGCTGGAAAACCAAAAACAGATCAGAACCAGATCATAAGGAGTCTGTTTCCTTGAAGGAAGGATTAGCATGGAGTGTCGGGTTACCTGATAAATGTAGCACCGTTACAAGATGTAAAAGGCCGAACTGGCAACAGGGAGGTGAAGTTGGCTCCAATACTACCTGGGGAAAGGATGTACATGCCACAGAGTGGTCTAAGGTGAAGCATCTGGAAATATGTTGAGATCAAATAAAACCTAAGTTCCACAGTCCCCCGAAAAACTCAAAGACTGAATACCGCATTCCGCTGACAGAGGAACCCAAAGACCAAATACCAAATTCCATCAACAGGGGAACCTGAAGACCAAATATCAAATTCCATCAACAGAGGAACCTGAAGACGAAATATGACATTCCATCAACAGAGGAACCTGAAGACCAAATACCGCATTCCATCAACAGAGGAACCCAAAGACCGAATTACCAATTCAACCAACAGAGGAACCGTAAAAGACTGAATATCACATGCCATTAGCAGAGGAACCTGAAGACCGAATACCGAATTCCATGAACAGAGGAACCCAAAGAATGAATACCGTATGCCACTTCCAGAGGAGGACTAGACTACGTAGTCATGTACCGAAGCCAGAATACCAAAGACAGGAGACAACGAGACAGACTTTTTCCCCAAAATAGTGAGACAGGCCGCCACTTCCTGGTTTGTCATAGGGTACCAAGAGACTAACTATTCACCGTAGTAGACTGGTTATGTAAGGATTGGTAACATACAAAGCTAGTGAACCACTAATATAGGTAAATTTACTTACAGCATAAGTTTAGTTGCTACTTATTTACTGTAACTGTAAATAGAGCGATGCTGACGTTCCCTTCCCTCTGACTGAAGGATTGGGATTAAAATAACATAACAGGGATTATAAATTGATTGCATACCAATGATCAGTGTATGGTAACTGAGGTCTGCCAACCGTAACCTGATTTATAACTTGATTTCCAGTTACCCATCCCTTACTGAACAATAAATATGACCTTGTTAAGTCACACTTTGTTGCACATTATATTTCTGGCCCAATATATAAGCAGGAAGCTGCCAATCAGTGGTGAGGGTGGGGTTATACAGAGCTTGTGAATATTGAGGACTACTGTTTACTAGTCCTCTAGTGATAATCTCCTGCTGATAAAACAGTGATTTCATTAAACCTACAGTAAGTGACACATCGCTGGAGTCAAGAGTCTCTGTCTCCACATTATGCTGCTCTCAGATTAGCTGGCAAAAATTTGGTGACAGATTCCCTAGTACAAGGAAGAAACAATTTGCAGGAATATAATGTGTTATCCCCACTTACACATCAAAGACGTATATTGACAGGATATTTGCTTTCTCACTAACTTGGCAGTATTTTTTTTGTCTGTGTTAAGTAAGTTATATAGTAATCAGCCGCAGAGAATACACATTTGTTGTACAGAACTATCTGACTATGACAAGAAGGACTGGACTAATATAAAATGAAAGAAATGCTATGATATAATCAATGACTATATCACAATGTGATCCCTATGTTTCTTATTAGGTGCCTTTCTTATCCCATACACTATCATGCTGGCGCTGGCTGGGTTACCCTTATTCTTTTTGGAATGTTCCCTTGGACAGTTTTCGAGTTCAGGACCGGTGGCCATGTGGAAGGTGCTTCCAATATTTGAAGGTTAGTTGAGCACCTATTGTCTAAATGTTCCTTAAAGACGTCAAATTGAAAAAGATGGCCACCTTGTATAATAAATGTCTGAAAAAGGGGGTTGTCTTCTCAAACTGGGGGGTCTTTTATAGAGGTTTTGTCGCGGGCGGAGGAGGGGACGCCGCGCTCTCCCACTGCTGCTCGGGTCCGGCCGCCGCGGCCGCTGCGGCCTGCTGCTGCTCGGTGCGATGAGCCGGATCCCGGGGACTCTAGCGGCGCTTCTCGCCCGTGAGTGAAAGGGAGTTGTTGGGTGTGGGGATGGTTTATTGTCCGTGACGCCACCCACGGTTGTGGTGATTTGTAGCACCACCGCTGCTCAATATGGGGATCCCGGGAGTGGTGATGCGGAGCAGCCGGTTGTTGTGTTGCCCCTCCGTGGGTAGGGGTTGGTGATCCCGGGGCCCAGGGATCGTGTGGAAGGTGCAGGGCAAGGTGGGCGCAGGGACGCGGGGGCAGCGCTGTGCCTTGCGGCACTGTGGTACTCACTCAGCCTGAGACGATGACACAGTTCTCGGTAAAACACACGGCTGGAAAGACGGTTCCCACGGACGGCTGCACTTGCTTTCCCCAGTTGGTGACGGTGACGGTCCCTCTGTCCTGCACCTAAGTTGATAATGGTTGCGATGGATTCCCACCGGTAACCCGCTCCCCGGCTTGGATATGGGCCGGAGGAGCCCTGCTTTGCCCGCAGACGCTGGCCCCGAGGAACTGGTGCCCTGGCGGTGGCGGTGTTCCTCCTTAATGGTTGGACTTTTGCCTTCAGTCGGGACTTGGTTGTTGGGGGATCGACGTCCCCTTCACTGACGGATTTGGCAAATTATGCCGGGGTCCGAGAGGCCCCTGCCCTGGTGCTGACTGTCCTTCGTATACTGCCCCAGACCGCCGGGCCACTACCCGTCCGCGGTCCTTCCAGCAACCTCCGAGCAGTCCCCCTCCAGACGATCACCGCTGTTGCTGACCTTGCTGACACTGTCCTGCACTTAGCCGGACCAACTTCAGGTCTTTCTATGCTCACTTTTACTCTTTTCTTCTTTGCTCCACTACTACTTCACTTTCACTTAGCTCCTCTACCACTCCCTTCTACTTTCACTTCCCTCACTGTACTCAAGCTCTTCCCTGAGCTGACTGCCTGGTTCCCACTGCCACCAGGGCTGTGTACTCCTCGGTGGGCGGAGCCAACCGCCTGGCCCACCCCCTGGCCTGGTGTGAACATCAGCCCCTGGAGGAAGGCAACAAGGATTTTAGTAGCTTTGGTGTTCCTAACTGGGGTGTAGGGTGTGGTGGTGTGATGACCTGTGACCCCTGGCTTGCCCAGGGCATCACAGTTTCACTTCTCAACGAGGACAGTCAGCTTAAATGTCTTCTTTGCTTGGAGCAAGACTGTGGGAAAAAGACTCCTGAAACCCGACCTGCTCGATATGAGAATTATAGGTGACATCACAACTACACTGCACATCACCACTGCAGCTAATCATTGAGCTCAGCAGCTTGTGTCGTCTAAATCAGAAGAGCTGCTCAGCTCAGTGTTTGGCTGCAGCATTGATATGCGCTGTAGTTGTGACATCACCGCTGCAGCATATTCAGAGAATAAAATAGTGGCCAAGAGACAGTGCTGGACCCAAGGAGAATGAGAGCCTGCTTTGTTTATTATCTTATACACCCTGTTTCCCAAAAAATAAGACCAATCCCAGAAAATAAGCCCTAGTAGGATTTTGGGAGCTTTTTTTGAGTATGCTTAAAATATAAGCCCTATTCGAAAAATAAGCCCTAGTTGTGGCTCTGCTAGGAAGTGTCCAAGCAGCTAAAAAAGTTAAAGACTACAGCAGGACTCTTCATCAAAGAAAGCAGACATCCCCAAAAGAATCCAGACACTGTTGAGAGAAAGCAGACAACACCCCCCCCCCCAAAAAAAAAATCGCACTCACGAAACCCCAAACAATTACAGTCGCAAGGGCCGATGGTGGATGGGCTCTCACATGGAGATCTGCATTGCTGTCAGGTTCTTCACCATTCTAGCTGCAGTTACACTGCAGCTCTCACAAAACAGATTGGGTACCAGTATCACTTCGTGTGAGTGATACTGCCTCCTGTCACCAGAGGGAGCCAACCGCTGTAGATCGCAGGGGTATCTGACAGCAACGCATATTTGTATGTGAGAGCCCATTCTCTTGCCAACTCTAATTGTTTGGGGTCTGGTAAGTGCGATTCTTTTAGAAGGTGTCTGCTTTTCTAGGGGGCTAAGCTTAGCAGCAGATAGAAAATAATAATTTAAGCAGGTAATTTAAACCTTTGCAAATCTAGTATGTACCCACCAGTATAGGATGGGTTCTGCACCATGAGAACAGCAGATCAGATAAGAAAATGTGCATCAGACCCAGTAATAGGATTAACACAAAATGTTCATGTTCCAGAATGTGATGACAGGATTAGATTTGAATAAATGTTGATTTTTTTTTTGGTTCAAGAATAAATGTGGATTGTTGTTCATGGAAAAGTATAAGGGGTACTTTGCACGTTGCGACATCGCTACCGTTATATCGTTGGGGTCACGTCGTTAGTGACGCACATCCGACGCCGGTAACGACATCGCAACGTGTAACTCCTAGATGCGCCAATTAACGATCGCAAAAGCGTCGAAAACCTGTGATCTGTGTAGCGTCGGTCATTTTCATAATGTCGGGTCGACCGCAGGTACGATGTTGTTTGTCGCTCCTGCGGCAGCACACATCGCTGTGTGGAAACCCGCAGGAGTGACAAACATCTCCTTACCTGCGTCCCGACGGCAATGCAGAAGGGAGAAGGTGGGCGGGATGTTATGTCCCGCTCATCTCCGCCCCTCTGCTTCTATTGACCGGCCGATTAGTGACGTTGCAGTGACGTCTCTGTGACGCCAAATGCACCTCCCCCTTGAAGGAGTGATAGTTCGGCAGTCACAGCGACGTCACCGAGCAGGTATGTGCTTGTGAAGCTGCCGTAGCGATAATGTTCACTACGGCAGCAATCACCACATATCGCATGTGCGACGGGGGCGGGTTCTATCGCGCTTGGCATCGCTAGCATTGGCTAGCGATGTCGCAGCGTACAAAGTACCCCTAAGACGTCCCCTGAAAATAAGCTCTAGCCCATTGTGCGGAGCAAAGAATAATAGAAAACCCTGTCTTATTTTCGGGGAAACATGGATAAGTATGTTAAGTTTACTTAAAGTGGAAATCCCCTTTAAGAGATTACTATTCTATAGATCCATCCACTGCTTGCTCCACTTTCGGAGGAGAGTCAAGAAGGGCTGATCACAACCGGAGAGGCACAGACCTCAGCGTAGCTATTGATTGGGGTCTCAGCCTCCAGAACAGCATCAATCAAATTTTCTGAGAATGTTCAGTATTTTATTTATGTTTATCTAATACTTTACTTACTATAAATACTTTATTGAGATCATTGTTTCATGTCTTTATATATCTTTTACTTTGGGTTTTTTTTCCATTCCACAGGAGTCGGAATTACCATGGTGCTAATTTCCACATTGGTCACTATATACTATAATGTTATCATCGCATACAGTTTATATTATTTATTTGCTTCATTTACAAGCGTGTTACCATGGTCTGAATGTTTTGAGTGGGCGGACAGCAGATGCAGCAAAACACCTAAAGGTAAAAATGATAATTTAATGAAAGTTGGGATCTGAATAGGGAGGACAGAGAAAAAGGTGAGAGCAATGGTCTATATTTCCAAATACTGGTAACTACATGATGACTGACATATAGGCAAAGTGGGAATGAGGCTAGACACTAAGTAGGGATACTAGAGATGAGCAGATCAATCTACAGAGGATCGAATACTACAAATGAGCGGAAGAATCTGCAGAGGATCCAATACTACAAATGATTGGATCAATCTGCAGGGGATTAAATACTACAAATGATTGGATCAATCTGCCGAGGATCGAATACTACAAGTGAGCGGATCAATCTGCAGAGATCAGAATACTAGAAATGAGCTGATCAATCTGCAGCGGATGGAATACTACAAATGAGTGGATCAATCTGCAGCGGATGGAATACTACAAATGAGTGGATCAATCTGCAGAGGATGGAATACTACAAATGAGTGGATCAATCTGCAGAGGATGGAATAGTAGAAATGAGCAGATCAATCTACAGAGGATGGAATACTACAAATGAGTGGATCAATCTGGAAGCGGAAGAATCTGCAGAGGATCCAATACTACAAATGATTGGATCAATCTGCAGGGGATTCAATACTACAAATGATTGGATCAATCTGCCGAGGATCGAATACTACAAGTGAGCGGATCAATCTGCAGAGATCCGAATACTAGAAATGAGCTGATCAATCTGCAGTGGATGGAATACTACAAATGAGTGGATCAATCTGCAGCGGATGGAATACTACAAATGAGCAGATCAAATTGCAGAGGATCAAATAGTACAAATGAGCAGATCAATCTGCAGAGGATGGAATACTACAAATGAGTGGATCAATCTGCAGAGGATGGAATACTACAAATGAGTGGATCAATCTGCAGAGGATGGAATACTACAAATGAGTGGATCAATCTGCAGAGGATGGAATACTACAAATGAGCAGATCAATCTGCAGAGGATGGATTAGTAGAAATGAGCAGATCAATCTGCAGAGGATGGAATAGTAGAAATGAGCAGATCAATCTACAGAGGATGGAATACTATAAATGAGTGGATGAATCTGCAGAGGATCGATTTTCAGTTGACCTTTTTTAAAATTTTTGGCTTCTTACAAATTCAAAGATTTTGATATTTGATTCTCATGTTCCAATATAAATAACTGTTTGCCATACCCTGACGCATCAGAGAGCCAATGTCTATCACAATTTAAACACTATTTACCTCCATATTATAAATATATCTACAACTAAATATCATCTTTTTAGATGACAGGTTCTCTTTATGGCTCATGCACATGGACATGTCACTTCATACCAACTCTCAGTTTTACGGAGACGCATTATGATGTACGCTCCTCCAACAATCACATATCATTTTATCCATGTCTGTATTTTTGCTTTTTGCTCTGTTCTTTGGAATTCCTTGTGTTTTTAATCTGAATACATCAATGCACCAACCTTACCAAGCCAATTAGAAAAAGAAGAGAAAGAATTCGGAATGAGTTTGGCAATTATTGTCCTAAAAATGCAATGAGCCTAAATTATAATACATTACTTATAAAGTCATTAAAAAGCAATAATACCGTTACATTGCAGAATAGTGAAACATACTGATGGGTTGTTCCAAAAAACAAATAAAAAAAAGATCTAATGAGCAGGGAGTAATTATGGGTAGTTGCTTCCAAGCCTTGGAGCTTAGATGGGTCAAAAGGTCCCTTTGGCCCATAAGAGACCAATGGTGATAGTATAAGCCCTGTTGGATATATTGCATTGGGGTCCACAAGCTTAAAATTAGTGTTTTTTTATTTATTTATTTATTTATTTATTATTATTATTATTATTATTATTATTTATTTATTTATTTTTTTAAATAAAACAAAAAACAGTCCCATCTTGACTATTGACTGTGCCTGATCTTGCAACTGCAACTGAATCCTATGCAGTAGAGCTCAGCATTGTTTGCAGACAAGTTTTTGTTTTTTATCTAATACAATCGCTTTATCGGTTCACGTTATTGTGTATTTAAATGGGTTTTCATAAACAACATATATGACCTTTCCACACTATAATTAAATGTATGATCGCTGGGGGTTCACCCAAACTGATCAAAAGAATCAAAAGAATGAGATCTCCAAAACCTGTGTGAATTGAGCAGGACTGAGCATGTGCGACCACCACTCCCATTGAGTGAATGAAGCAGTGGTCGCTCATGTTCATTACGAGACCATTCATATAGGACATTAGGTCACATCTTCTCCAGATCAGTGGGGTCTCAGCAGCTGGATCACTCATTATTTTAACAGGTCATAAATGTTCTTTATGGGACTAGTCCTTTTGCAAGTTTCAAAGTTTAGCCAAGTAAAGGCCGCTTTACATGCTGCGATCTCGCTAGTGAGATCGCCAGCGTGCATACCCACCCCCATTGTTTGTGCGTCGCGGGCAAATCGCTGCCCGTGGCGCACAAAATCGCGTGAACTCGTCACACTACTTACCTGCCTAGCGACGTCGCTGTGACTGGCGATTCACCTCCTTTCTAAGGGGGCGGTTCGTGCGGCGTCACAGCGACGTCACTAAGCGGCCGTCCAATAGAAGCGGAGGGGACGGAGATGAGCGGGATGAAGATCCCGCCCACCTCCTTCCTTCCTCATTGCGGGCGGGACGCAGGTAAGGTGAGGTTCCTCGTTCCTGCGGTGTCACACATAGTGATGTGTGCTGCCGCAGGAACGACGAACTACATTGTACCTGCAGCAGCAACGATAATTGGGAATAGGGGGGCATGTCACCGATTAGCGATTTTGAACGTTTTTGCGACGATTCAAAATCGCTCATAGGTGTCACACACAACGATATCGCTAAAGTGGCCGGATGTGCGTCACAAATTCCGTGACCCCCAACGAGATCGCTTTAGCGATGTCATAGCGTGTAAAGCAGCCTTAAGGATGACTTGTCCAGTAATCATCTGTTAGAACGGACCCTACTGAGATCCGTTGGGAAAAAAGTTCTGCCGGATCCGTTTTATTTAGAATTGGAGTCTATGGAGGACAGATCCATTAATGGATTGCTATATATCTTCGATTTGTAACGTATCTTGTAAGAAAACAACGGATCCATTAAAAATGCAAGGAAAAGGGATCACTAAATATGAATCCGTTAATGGATTCGTTCTCCATAGACTCCAATGTTGAAAAACGGATCCAGCAGACATCAGTTATTTCACAACGGACAAAAAAGTTGTGTTTGCAGAACTTTTTTCTCAACTGATCGCTGCAGGATCTAATGGCTCTAATGGATGATTGCAGGACATGTGAACTCAGCCTAACATACTTGGCAATGAAGCTAAATGCCACATATAGTGATATACCGTAATATATTGTATCTCCTACCCTTTACACAAATAGTCAAACCACTGACACACCTGACCATGGGTCACTTCTGTCAAGTGTAATACCAAACACAACCTGTGGACATGTGTGGCAGCGTCTTTAGAAGAATCCAGCCTTGTATTAGTAATCTCTTTCATTGTCTGAGTAACCTTATTAATAATAGTTTTCTGTCCATAGGCTTCTGTAACGTAACTCTACAGCCAAATATCTTTGAAACCATGAACCTTACCTGGGTGAAGGAAAATAATTATACATGTGTGGAAAATTCCACTATGTATATGGACACCGAACTTCCCAGCAAACAGTATTGGGAGTAAGTATACATACTTCTTACACTTTTGTGCTCTTAGAGATATGACATTGGACAATACGGAGTAGAGTAATGAATGGATTGATCAATTCTTCTACATGATGAGGCCACATTTTATTGCATAATATATTATGAATTTAGAAATCTGTAGATTAGAGCTGAGAAAAAAAGATTTGTGGGACCCTGGTTTAGCGACCAAATTTTGCGAGTTTTTAGTAAGTTTTGCACAGGTTTTAATTGGTGATGAGTGAACAGTAAAATGTTTGGGAGAGAGAAGTGCAGCCGAAGCACAGAGTGTTTCAGCAAATTAATATGGAAAGATGGCAGTAGACAAGCTGAAAATTGCTGGTTCCTGAAAACCCTGAAATACTCTGTGCTGAGGCTGCAACCTGCACTTTCCAGCTTGTAATTTACTATAGCTTGACATGCATTTCATGAAGAGCCCTGTGAACCACCCCATATCTGCTAAAATCCATGACACTTCCGATTAGTTAGCCAGGCGTGACATAATGTTGCATATGCATTTTTTAGTTCTGTACTATTAACATTATACTACTGTGTATGCTTTTGGGGTTGTCCACTACTGGAAACCCCCACGTAATCAATTCAGGGCCCCAAATTAAATTAAAACAGTATATACTCACTTCCTACAGTGATGCCATTCCAGGGATGTTGGCGCCACTGTTCCCTATGGGTTACAAGTGTTGTGTCATGTGCTTGCTGTAGCCAATAAGCAGCCGGTGTTTGGCTACAGCTCTTCATCATGCAGTCAGAGTAAAGTAGTAAAGGCTGCAGCCAAACAGTGGCCGCTAATTGGCTGCAGCAGTCACATGATACAATCTTTACAGGAATAGCGGCACTGACATTGTTAGAAAGGTGCCTTTGCGGTAGGTGAGCATCCATTGTATTATTGGATAACCTCTTTAGAAGGATTATATAAGAGTAGAAGAAAAGGCCTTCAAAAACAGTGCCACTGTCATTCAATGGCTATATCTGGTGTTACAGAAAACCTTTCACAAATTTTAACTTTATAAGCTGCCCATTGGTGCACATAGGAGCAGGAATACTGTGTGCAGATGCAGGGAACTGAAATTACTAGCACCCAATATGTTAATTTCCTTATTTAATGAGGCGTTTCATTTTTTCAGCTCTGTGGGTGTGCTCTTTTCATCCCACAATGATGCTGTGCAATCAAATAAAGGGGGCATCATAGGGTGGAAAAAGAAGACGCCCACAGCTCTGACTGAAGTGAAGCGTCCATAGAGAAGGTCAGACCTGAGCCAGTATGATACTTACCCATCCTCTGTCCTCAGCTGCTGCCGCAACGCTCCTCACTCCATATGATGCTGTCTGCCTCCTCCACTGTCTGTCCCTGATGAAGCCTAGCGGCGATACGCGTGGGGCGTATCCCGGGGTCTCCATGAAGTGAGGTCGCTATACCCAGTTGGGTCCACCATTGGTCTGTAAAGAAACTGATTAGGGCCGTTCTATCAGCTTCCTCTCATAATGGGAACATGCATTGACTCTCTATTTTAGGGATTACATTATGGCCTGATATATCGGATACATTGGTGACCCTAACCTCAGTAACAACATTGAGTATTGGGGTGTTGTGATTTATACTGCTTTGTATTATTGATTTATTGCAAGTGTACACTCCACGTAGATAATTGTGTTATGGAGATACCCAGGTGTGGGCTATATGTTTTTAACTGTTTTTAATCTCCTTTTTGCAATTCAATAAAATCCTATTTATTCACATGATTGTTAGGTGTGCTTCCCGTTATAAGCAGTACTTTTTCCTCTTCCTTGTGACATTGGCTCGTATGGACTCAAGTGCAGGCAAGATGGCTGAAACAGACTGTACGGCTTTTTCACTGAACGACTGGTACAGACTGGATGACTGGTGAAGACTTGATGGCTGGTACAGACTGGACCATCAGCATAGACTGGACGACTGGTACAGACTGGACAACTAGTACAAACTGGATGACTAGTACAGACTGGAGGACTGGTACAGACTTGACGACTGGTACAGACTTGACGACTGGTACAGACTTGACGACTGGTACAGGCTGGACGGCTGATACAGACTAGATGACTGGTACAGACTGGATGACTGGTACAGACTGGACGACTGGTACAAACTAGATGACTGGTACAGACTGAATGACTGGTGCAGACTGGACGACTGGTGCAGACTAGATGGCCAGTGCAGACTGGACGACTGGTACAAACTTGACGACTGGTACAGACTGAATGACTGGTGCAGACTGGACGATTGGTGCAGACTAGATGGCTGGTGCAGACTGGATGACTTGTATAGACTTGACGACTGGTACAAACTTGACGACTGGTACAGACTGAATGACTGGTGCAGACTGGACAACTGGTGCAGACTAGATGACTGGTACAGACTGGACAACTGGTGCAGACTAGATGACTGGTACAGACTGGATGACTGGTGCAGACTGGACGACTTGTATAGGCTTGACGACTGGTACAAACTTGACGACTAGTACAGACTGGACGACTGGTGCAGACTGGATGACTGGTACAGACTGGCAGGCTGGTACTGGCAGGCAGGCTGATGCTGGTAGGCAGGCAGCTACTGGCAGGCAGGTACAGGCAGGTAGACTGGAACCGACAAACACGCAGGTACTAGCAGGACAGGTACACCGGACAGGTACTGAACATAGGTACAGATTAGCAGGCACAGGTTACAGGCACATAATATTGGACCTGACAACTAGCAAACATGCATCAAGTGAATGAACACGTTGCTCAGGCACTTCCCAAAATGGAAGGATGCCTTAAGGTTTAAGACGCACTAGCCTTTTAAGAGAGAGAAGGCATGAGCGAGTCCTTAGCGTACTCCTAGGAGACTTGTGTGGCGTGCATCGACCCTGTAAGCAGGAGGTAGTAAGGGGGACAGGAACCTCCACTGAGCGGCGTGGATGATAACTGCACCAGGGTCCCTACCAGGGGAAGGAAGCGGTACAGTGTGGGGACATCGGCACTGGCGTTAGAATAGGTCACTATGACACTAAGGGATACTTTGCACGTTGCGACATCGATACTGCGATATTGTCGGGGTCAAATCAAAAGTGACGCACATCCGGCACCGGTAACGTCGTCGCAACGTGTAAAGCCTAAATGCGCTGATAAACAATTGCAAAAGCGTTGTAAATCGGCGATCTGTGTAGCGTCGGTCATTTTCAAAATGTTGCTACATCAGGAGATACGATGTTGTTCCTTGTTCCTGCGGCAGCACACATCGCTGTGTGTGAAGCCGCAGGAGTGAGGAACATCTCTTTACCTACCTCCACCGGCTATGCGGAAGGAAGGAGGTGGGCGGGATGTTTACGTTCCGCTCATCTCCGCCTCTCCGCTTCTATTGGCCGCCTGCCGTGTGACGTCGCTGTGACGCCGCATGACCCGCCCCCTTAGGAAGGAGGCGGGTCGCCGGCCAGAGCGACGTCGCAGGGCAGGTGAGTGCATGTGAAGCTGGCGTAGCGATAATGTTCGCAACGGCAGCTATCACAAGATATCGCATGTGCGATGGGGGCGGGGACTATCGCGCTCGGCATTGCTAGCATCGGCTAGCGATGTCGCAGCGTGCAAAGTACCCCTAATTCTGTATAACTGTGGATGTCCAGCTTTTAGACCCTCTGATACTGCCTTAGGATAGTGCCATGGTGGGATGAAGGTACACCCCCAAAGAGCTGGACAAAATTAAACACCCCTTTGAATGAGAAGAGAATTAGCATATTTGGTACCAGTAATTTTGGTGCTCTGTATCTCCACAACAGACATAAGAAAAAAAAAGAAAAACTTTTTTATACATATTCCTGCATTCATGTACAATTTAAAAAAGTGAAAATTTGTGAAAGGTCAACTTTAAAGCTCAGCTCCTATTAAGAGTATCTAATTCTATTCTCAAACAACAAGCTTAAAGATTATATAATATAGCGCAATCTAACCAGTGCACTCAACGGCTTCCCTGCCGAATATCATAGTCACTTAACAATGGGGTTATCGTCTCTTATTGACTAATTACAGCAGATCAATGTCACAGCAGCCTTTGGTCTTGTTCCAAAACTAATTTCCTACATTCCGTGAAGGGAATGACTTACATCGCTGCGTTGATCAATGCTTTGCTGTGTTTCACTGATATTGTATCTCATAACCTTTATAGAAGAGTGGCACTGCGTCAATCAAGCGGGCTCGACGAAACAGGGAACGTTGTTTGGTACTTGGCTCTCTGCCTCCTCTTAGCTTGGATAATAATTGGCGCAGCTTTGTTTAAAGGCATAAAGTCATCCGGAAAGGTAATAATCTATACAATGTGATTCATTATTCAATGTTCATAATGAAAAATGTCAATGTGCAGAGCAGCTGTTTACCTTTTTACTGCTGATAGTAATACGGCCATTCCTTGTGATAACAGTGTTGTTCACTCATAATGGAAGAGAAGGTAAAAGTAAATAGCTGAATATGTGCATTCAATCAATATATTTCCATTGGTCATTTATTAAATTATACATCCATATGATTTAAAGGGGAATTCTAGTTTATTTCTAATAACCCATACAAGCATAAAAATGAACTGAGTAGGAAATCAAGGATTATTTTCTTAGCAAATTCTTTGTTAATTAGATAATTAGAAGTTGCCCATATGGATAAAAAAAAATGGGCGGAAATGGCCAACAAAAATCTTCTTTGTCAGGTTCAATTTTTTGGACATTTCTGGAAATACAAGTATATAACATGGCATGATCCAGGGGCGGACATATCATTGGTGCAACCAAGGACCCAAGAGGTTTGGGAGCCCATTTCCACCTCCAAAATAGGTAGAATTGTGCATTATGATGAGCTATTGGACTACAAAGGGACCATATACTGTTCTTGCACAGGGGTTGTCACCAGTGTGTCATGGAGGATAGACAGTCATGTGGTTTCTGGCAATAGAGGTCACAGTGTTTAGCTGCCCAAAATGCTCCCTGACTTGCTATTGTTCCTGCTGTCAGTATTCATTGTCCTAGGTAGCTTTCCTGCTGGGATAACATCTCTTCCCCATTAGGACCCAGCGGAGCTCTCCTTCCATCCAACTGCTGATTATCAGTATTCTCCATGTGCTTAAATACGCCCATCTTCCCTGTACTTGTGACGTGTTGGTGATATTATTCAGTTTATTCAAGCTCTGGTTGTAAGCAGGTGGCTTGCTCTCATCTGCAGTATCGTTGCTGAAACTTTGCTGAACTTCTACATGAGTCATCTGTGGATATGTAATTCATTCACTTTCCCCTGTGTGTCCTCCTTGTGTCTTCTCTAGTGTTTAGTGGGGTTAACAAAGAGCTCTTCCCATCCATTCCCTATTTAGGGTCCAGCACTAGGGATACCTAGGGTCAGGTATCTGGCTCAGGTGTGGAGCCTATCCAGGGACCAGATGTAGAATTGGTCAGGGGTCACCATCTTCCCCTTCCCTATACATAGGGTTTCCCTTCCCTTTCGCCATTTGCTTGGTACTTCCCCATACCTAGCGTGACCTGGGTGCTTTTCTGTGTGTTTGCCGGTGGCATGATCAGACAAATTCGGTCAGTCTTGTGCCTCCTTGTCTTGTTTTTTTTTTCTTAATGTGTCTTCTTAAACTGCCAAGGTAACCCAAAATATTGTGCCACTCATATACAATGGCGCATCGCATGAATAAACAGATTGATCACCGATCAGTCATATTCTGGTCAACCATAGACCTCGATTCAACAATTTGGTAAAATTCTGGCATAAATCTGCTTGAAATGTCACAACATTTTTGCACAACTCGTGTACTCCAATCAGGTTTAGGTTTTCAAAAAGTTGGCATTTCTACACGAGTCCTTGCCAACTTTGCTAACTTTTTGAAAACCTAAATCTGATTGGAAGACATTTTGGGCAATGTTGAACAGGAGATGGAAGATGTAACAAATTCACGGAGAGCCACAAGCTTTTCAATGAATTTGGCACGGCTTACTCCAGTGCACCCGTCAGTAAGACTGGCATAAAAAGAACACCATTCTCAAAGAATCGGGCCACAGTCTTTTGTGTACGGCCAACTTTGAGTAGTTTTTCACTACTTTTTCTAGTTTAAAAATAAAACCCTATTGCCTCTCCCCTGGTACCGTTCATCAAGTCCAACTCCAATCTCATTGCATTTTGGTTTTGCGTGAGATTACGTGATCGGTGATTGACCGTGAAAAAAAAATTGTGGCCACCTCCTGGTCCAAATGTTTATGTGATAATTGGTCAGTCTTGTGTGATTTGTGTTTCCTTACTGAAGTATATAGAAAACATTTTTGTACAACATACTTTATTTTTGGAGTAATAGCTTTATATGGTTCTTTTGTTAGAGATAGATGTAAAAAAAATGCATAAAAATATAAATGGCACTAATTTATTACCTAATGTATATCTTCAATCAGTCAAAAGGTAGTAGTCATATATTGTAAATTTAAAGTGAACCTGTCAGGTGCAATATCCACCGAGAACCACGAGCAGTTCTAGGTGTATATTACTAATCCCAGCCTAACCGTCCCAGTATCTAGTAGCATAGATAAAGAGATCTTTAGAAAAAGTATTTCTAAAGATCCTTTATGATATGCTAATGAGGCCAGGAACTAGTCACGAGGGCATTAGTTCCTGTGCTCATTCCGCCCTCTTAGCATATTAGCACGCCCACAGGGGTGTGGTAACATGCTATGAGGGCAAACTAGTCGGGGGAACTAGTCCCTGTGCTCATTAGCATATCATAAAGGCTCTTTAGAAATACTTTTTCTAAAGATCCCTTTATCTATGCTATGGTATACAGGGACGGTTAGGCTGGGGTCACACGGGGCACTAATGTGATGCTCGCATTACACTCGGCTCGCGCTGGCAGCACAGCAGGAGCCGAGTGTCATGCTAGTAGTATCCCTGTGACTGCAGTCCGACCGTGCGAGCGGACCTCAGCTGCGGGGGACGGGCCGGCTCTCAGGAGGGGCGGGCCGGTGCTGCAGAGGGGCGAGCCAGCACGGAGGAGGGGAGGGAGGGATTTCTCTCCCTCTCTCCTCAGTAGCCGGCTATTCGATTCTCGCTCTGCACGTGCGGTACACCAGTGTACTGCGAGTGCAGTGTGATTTTTTTTCTCACCCCATTCACTTGAATGGGTTCGGGAGAAAGAGTCTCGCATTACAGTCGCAGCATGCTGCCATTGTTTTCTCGGTCCGATTAGGGCTGAGAAAATAATCGCTCATGTGCGCTGACACACAGGCTAGAATTGGTCCGAGTGGAATGCGATGTTTTATCGCACTCCACTCGCACCGATTTTCTCGCCGTCTGGCTTAGGCCTTAGGCAGGGATTAGCAGTATGCACCCAGAACTGCTCGTGTTTCTGGGTGCACATTGCACCTGACAGGTTCCCTTTAAGCTTCCATCTTTTGGGATTGTGCCTGGCCTCATAACCTGTTGTGGATTTCAGCTTTCAGACGAATCATCAGCAATGAGACAAAATTATTTTACTTAGGACATAAAGCAACCATTAATTTCATGAACAAAATATGAAGGATTTTAGGATAGAACTGGCACAAACAACCAAATAGGGCATAAAGTGCAGCTTTATCAGCTCTAACAATTAACAAAGGACCATCATCTGTATTATCAACACAATCCCTCCAGCATAAGCCTGCAGTTGTTGTATACTCCAAAATAATAGACACTGTAAACAAGCAGTAATAATATTTCTTTTACATAGTACTTGAATAGGTACAAGGAGAACTCACCCATTATATTCCAATTTTATAATTATGCTGGCATTTCCTTCAATTTTTAGTGATACATGTGGGGCTGCGCTATGCGGAGGACTGATATAAATGTGATATAACAATGAGTCCCTGTCCTTATAGAGCAGATCCGTCCATTTATCTGCCATATCAATGCACAGAAATGATACCAGCTTCTTATACTGGGAGGATAAATTGTGTGACATGGCCCCAAGGATACTTATTAACACGATGCACATGCAGCATTACCTAGATTGTAAAATAGTGCCTCGCCCTCTATGTGTCATAGTATAAATGCTTTAGGCATTATTTTAATTGGCTTCTTTAGTAGGTAGCATGATGCACCCATGTATCAATAGAAAATAACCTGTAATATTGGTGCAGGAAGGTGTCCATAAATATTTCCCAGACGTTCGGTGAATCTTCCTTTGACAGTTCTATCTTATATTCATGGACACTCATAAAGAAGGGGATGCCATATAGAAGACCTGCCATCAGATAGCCCAACATTTATAAGAACATGTCAGTCACAGGTTAATGAATATATTGTAGCATAGATGACTATACTGTTACATCTTTTATTGGAGTGGATTTACTTTCAGTTGATGCTTTCCCTTCTGACTGAGACTACTCATAGCCTTATGACAGCTGCAGCATCTTGTCATCATGCCCTTCCTCTATATATATATACCCACTCCTGGCTTTACTCCATGCCGGTGATAGAATCTCTATACTGACCACTGTGAAGGAGACTGTCTCTGAAGAAGCTGAGGTATAATTTTAGTTGCAGCTGAGAAGTTTCCTGCTTCACAAACTTAGGATTTTTATTTGTTGTGTTTTTCCCCATCCCTTTGTCTTACCTTCCTTGTGTTGTCTTATTGTAATAGTGGGGTGTGCTGCCCTACTCACTAGTCAGGGTAAGTTCATGATCAGCTAGGGTTAAGGCACGTGATGGTACATGCAGGAATGATCTATCTAGGGATGCTAGGGAGTGCAGGGATCAGACACAGGTGAGTGTGAGATGGTGATCCGATCCCCCTCTCCCTATTGACAGGTCCTTCCTTCAACATCTTCCCTGGTTTTCCCTCTGTGTTGCACCGCACACTGGAAATTTCCTAATCATGGCGTGACAATGATACTATTACAAATGTGCCTATACAAATGTACCAGCCACAGTACCAATATAACCAGCTGTAAGAAAATTGATTTCCAGGATATTTGCAACTCCAAGCTACCCATGGCCATTATGGTTAAATTAGTTTAGTTAGATTTAGAGAATATATATTTTTTTAAAATTTATTTAAAACTATGAATGTTTGTAATATATTTCTCTACATTCTTTTGTGTCCTTCTCTGCCAAACATTATGCTTTAGCGCTGTTTCAATGCCCAGTTTATGCTCCTTTTAGAATCTGCTTTTAACTGCTGCTCAGCAAGAATCTTTACCCTACATTCCCACAGTCTGATTGTGAATTCCCAGGCATAGAGTCTGGGAAGCTGAGAGACACAGTCAGGGAAGATCTAGTACACAGACTTTTAGAATATACTGTATGGATATTACTGAGAAGCAGTTCAAAGGAAATTCTAAAGGAGAAGGAACTGAGCATTAAAAGAACACTGCAGAATAGATTTGAGAGAGATGGAAACAAAATAAGGTAATGATGAAGTATGTTTCAAAAATTCATAACTTTGCAATGAGACATTATCATCACTGTCCCCATTGGGGCTCACAATCTACTGTACATTCCTATCAGTATGTATTTGGAGTGTGGGAGGAAATCAAGGAACCTGGAGGAAACCCACATAAACACGGGGAAAACATACAAACTCCTTGCAGTTGTCCCTGGTGGGATTTGAACTCAGGACCTCAATGTAACAGAGCTAACCTTTGAGCCACCATGCCCCATAGATTCTTACATATTAAGCTGCATATTTCAATATTACCCAGTAAGTATCATATTCATGAGAGCTTTAGAGGGAATAAACTTTTATTATTATCCTTTTGACTATTGAAAGTCATTTTGAATGTCAATTGACTCCTGTACTTAGTCAATTACACGTAACGTAAAACTATATGATACCCCATTATATTATATTGTATACCATTAACATACCAGATGTGGAATCCACAACAAGTAGGTCTCTCTAGGACAAATCCAAGATGAAACTACAAGTCATTAGATGTACGCAGCGCATTAAGCATAAAGACTATATAATACCAAAAGTTACAGGAGCCGCGAGCACCGTCTGCAATGCACAGCCCACTGTAAACCCATAAAGTCATTGGTCTGTTAATGATACAGGCGGCTACAAATGCATTTCATGGTAAACCATTAAAATAGATGGCGTCATAAAGCACCCCGTCGTCTAGAGCACACAATTATATGACCTCATAAAGAATCCATTTCTACAAAATATTAACAAGTCACAGTTACGAGGATAATACTTTGCTCCACAAAGTCACAAGGACCGCTGCAGGTTATGATTGTGCTTACATCATATATATATATATATATACATACATATATATGTATATATACGGTTTATATACGGTGTATGTATATATATATATATATATATATACATATATATATATATATATATATATATATATATGTGTCGCCCAGGGTTATGTGGTACCCGTTCCCGGGCGGTGTACAACTGGGGAATGCCACTTTGGTGGCCGTTGCCTGGTCCCGTGCCCTGGGTCCTTTTTCAAAAGGGGAATATTTACAGGGGATTAGAATAATGTTGACACGTGACGCCACTTGCAGTGTTACAGCTATGTAGATGGAGCCGCCGCTGCACAATGTCCACTACTGGGGCTGGTGTTAATGGCAGCCTGGATGTTAGGCCCTCCGCCAGCAGAGCCGGGCCCCAGAGTGTAGGTGATGTGACGGGTGTCGGAAGAAGGTAGTCCACCCAAGGGGTTCAGTGCAACAGGTTCTTTTACTCACTTTCTGGTGGTAACGGGTCACTCGAGGCCGGCTGGTTTCACCTTCAGGTCCCCTTCTTTCCAGTGCCAGTTTAATAATCTGGTACCTTCTTCCCCTGCACCTGTCTCTGGTTGGTGGGTCCCCATGGTGTAGAGCAGCTGGGGGTCCCCGTCTGGTGGTCTTCCACTGCAGTCCGTATGACGGTAGCGTGAACCCTGTGGGGTTGGAGTCTCTGGTCCTGTCCCCGGTTCTCCCTTTGCTACTGAGTCAGTGAGGTCCTTGATTGTCCCCTCACTGTGCAGGTGTTATCAGGCCTGCCTGGAGCTTCTGCCTGATCTAGGGTCCTGTACCCCGTTGGTGCGTAGTTCCAGGAGTACTCCACCGTACTCTACTGGCAACTACACAGTACATAGAAAAACCACAAAGAACTATATCAAAAAAACACCAAAAAGGAGCCAAGACAAATGATATGTGCACACACAGAATGTGGTGAGCCTTCCTCATAAAGATGGCTGCAGCCGAGGTGCAAGATGCTGATGTCACAGCCACTCAACCTCCACACTAGAGGGGAGGGGCGGCTGCTTAGCATAAGACATGCACACTAATAAGGCTTGCACTGGGAGCCCATCATATAATGAGTGAAATGCACAGTGTCTGAACTGTGACCTATAAATGACGCCAGAAATCCAGGTCAGGCGGGCTAAACAGCACTATATAGGTGCATCTCGCACGGATACACGAGACGCACAGTGTCTGAATTAAGGCCTATAAATGACGCACAACACCAGGTCCAGGCGGGTCAGTTAGCACTATGAGTACATAACACATGACAGGCTCACCATTTAACCACCTGAATTATCCATTTTTGCAGTGTGTGTGTGGACCTTTTGAATTCAGGTGGTTAAATGGTGAGCCTGTCATGTGTTATGTACTCATAGTGCTAACTGACCCGCCTGGACCTGGTGTTGTGCGTCATTTATAGGCCATTATTCAGACACTGTGCGTCTCGTGTATCCGTGCGAGATGCACCTATATAGTGCTGTTTAGCCCGCCTGACCTGGGTTTCTGGCGTCATTTATAGGTCACAGTTCAGACACTGTGCATTTCACTCATTATATGATGGGCTCCCAGTGCAAGCCTTATTAGGCTGCTTTCACACATCCGGCTTGAGCTCTGTGGCTCAATCCGGCTGTGCAAGCTATGCAACGGATGCGGTGAAAACACCGCATCCTTTGCATAAGTTTTTCCCATGCGGCCCGTCCGGTTTTTGCCGCTTGCTGCATGCTACTGAGCATGCGCAGTGGCAAAAACCGCATGCGGCGGCCGGATGCGGTTTTTGCCGCATCGCGCCGCATCCGGCCGCCATAGGCATGCATTGAAAAGCCGAATGCGGCGCGATGCGTTTTTTTTTGCCGCACGAAAAAATGTGCCAGGCAACGTTCCATCCGGCCGCCGCATCGGCTAAATCTGCCGCATGCGGCAAAAAACGGACCGAACGCGAGCCCATGCGGCACAATGCGGCACTAATTAAAGTCTATGCAGAAAAAACGCAACCGGCGGCAAAAAAAAAACGGTTGCGATTTTCCTGCAAAGTGCCGTATTGTGCCACATTGCAGAAACCGGAGGTGTGAAAGCAGCCTTAGGGGCACTTTGCACACTGCGACATCGCAGGTGCGATGTCGGTGGGGTCAAATTGAAAATGACGCACTTCCGGCATCGCATGCGACATCGCAGTGTGTAAAGGCTGGATGATACGATTAACGAGCGCAAAAGCGTCGTAATCGTATCATCGGTGCAGCGTCGGCGTAATCCATGATTACGCTGACGCGACGGTCCGATGTTGTTCCTCGCTCCTGCGGCAGCACACATCGCTGTGTGTGAAGTCGCAGGAGCGAGGAACGTCTCCTACCGGCCTCACTGCGGCTTCCGTAGGATATGCGGAAGGAAGGAGGTGGGCAGGATGTTTACATCCTGCTCATCTCCGCCCCTCCGCTCTGATTGGCTGCCTGCCGTGTGACGTCGCAGTGACGCCGCACGACCCGCCCCCTTAACAAGGAGGCGGGTCGCCGGCCACAGGGACGTCGCACGGCAGGTGAGTGTGTGTGTGAAGCTGGCGTAGCGATAACTTTCGCTACGCCAGCTATCACCACATATCGCTGCTGCGACGGGGGCGGGCACTATCGCACTCGGCATCGCAGCATCGGCCTGCGATGTCGTAGTGTGCAAACCCCGCCTAAGTGTGCATGTCTTATGCTAAGCAGCCGCCCCTCCCCTCTAGTGTGGAGGTTGAGTGGCTGTGACATCAACTACACAGTACACAGCAGGGGCACATATATAAGATTATCTCAGCGCAGGAACATTTTTTTTAATCACATCCAATTGTGGAACTTATTATTATTCCAAGATCTATTGATTAAAATCAACTTTAAAATGAATGTCGTTCATGGGAAAACCCCTTAAATATATTAACCATTTTTGAAAATACTTTGTTTTACAGATATTAGTCTTTTTTTCTCCATTCGCACAGATTGAGGTTCTACTAAGTCGTGTGACGTCTTGGAGAAATCTGATGAACCTCATACAGATTTTTACAGATTTTTCCTTTAGGTGTGAATGGGAGATACGTTGAGTTTTCTTTTACTTTATGTATCTTATGCCTTTTGCTTGCTTTCACAGGTGGTGTACTTCACTGCGATATTTCCATACGTGGTCCTGCTGATCCTCCTGATAAGAGGAGCTACACTGGAGGGGGCCTATGAAGGGATCAGTTATTATATTGGCACGCAGTCAGACATATCAAAACTTTCAAATGCAGAAGTAAGTGTCTTTGATAGTTCTTAGTCCTTTTTTAAAAGTACCCCAGAAATTCAGGAGTAATCTCAATTTAATGACTTTAACATATTTGCAAATTTCACCATGAACACAAGATTTACTGGAGATTGCCTTTGGTATTTGCATAGAAGAGAATCTTTCAGGTTTAGGAAATTCAATTTAAAAAAAATTGCAATAATTTATTATGACTTATTATAGTAGAATTTCTTCTTCGGGATCTGAAGCAAAGAGAAATTATTTTCTAGAGATTTCAATAGGAAATATGCAATACCTCACTTGTCCTGCGGAGGTGCTGCAGGGAAATTGCACAGCTGTTACCATTTCCTTGTAGATTCCGGCTGATGGCTGAGATTTCCTATTTTTTGAGGACCGTTTGAGCCAATCAAAATTGTAAAAAATTAAAGTTTTTTTAATTAATCAATTCAGATTACCAGAAATGTATCAAAAGGTAGATTTCCTTTCTATACTATATCATTCTTTCCAGTCGATAGCGGCTTATTTTTGTTGTAATCCGTGTTATAGACTATTGGTGATAAATTCTGGGAGCTTTTTATTTCTCATTTTATTTTCTTCGAAATAGGTTTGGAAAGACGCTGCCACGCAGATATTCTTCTCACTGTCCACAGCGTGGGGTGGGCTCGTAGCGCTGTCCTCTTACAATAAGTTCCACAATAACTGCTATACAGATGCCATCATGGTGTGCATCACCAACTGCCTCACCAGCGTGTTTGCCGGCTTTGCCATCTTCTCCATATTGGGGCACATGGCCTACAAAGCTCAGAAGGAAGTAAAGGATGTAGTAGACTCAGGTGAGCCAAAATTGAGTTTTAAAGACAAATAAACCCCTGTATTTTTATCTATTGATGGAGATTTCTTATTGTTACAACTTTTACCTTTTGTTCTCTTAGAAGGTCTAAGTATGGAGACCTTTATGAGATTGCATACGTTTCTCACTGGTGATAGTAGTTTGTCCAAAAATTTCATAAATGGCCATTAATTTGAATTGCAACATGTAATACTATATTTGACCTGTAGTGGCCGCTGTAGAGGTAATGAGAAAACAGATTACTGTCTGCTGCAAAATCAGCAGCCAAAATATGTGGATGCCTCATATAACATAAGTTGTATGTGATGAGGCAAAATCTTAAAGAGGTGGTCCACTATTCACCATTAGTAGCCACATTGATGAAAAGCTCATAAAGAAGGCTTGTGTAGTAAATTCTGCCTCTGAGAGACGCTATTGCGGTCTGCTCATCCCCATCAGGTGACCCCTAGGCTCCGTAACTTCTGGGATCCGGTGATGTCACATCAACTTCCAGTTGACTTGACATCACCAAGGCTGGCTGCAGTCTCCCAAAGAGAGTGGGTTGTGGGCAGAGTTTTACTGTTAGTCACAGCCCAGCATCGCTCCTGCTTGTGGAGCTCTGCAGCGAAGATGAGCAAATGCCACATGCTGCACTGTGACACTGGGCTGTGGCGAGTGGTGAAATGCTACTCACAGCCCAGTCACCCAGGAAAGACTGGGGCCGGCCTCGATGATGTCGGGTCAACTGGAAGTTGACCCGACAACACTGAGACCGGCCCCGGCCTCCCTGAGTGACTGAGCTGTGAGCGGCATTTCACCACTCTTCACAACCCAGCATCACAGCCTAGCACCACTCCTGCTTGTGATGCTCTACAGCGAAGTAAGAGAGCATGCAAGATGCTGTGCTGTGACGCTGGGCTGTGACGAGCGGTGACACTCCACCCACAGCCCAGTCACTCAGGAAGACTGGGGCCGCCACGGTGATGTCACGTCAACTGGAAGTTGACGTGACATCACCGGATCTCAGAGGTCATGGAGTCCGGGGGTCATATGACAGGGATGAGCGGACCACAATAGAGGCTGAATTTACTACACAAGGTATTTGAGAAAAGCCTTCTTAATGAGCTTTTCATCGATGGGGCCACTAATGCTGAGTACTGGACCACCTCTTTAAACATAAACATTAGATTCTTCCTATGTATCTAAAAGAATAGCTTCAATTCCCTAATATTCATATTTATATCCAGAAATATCTCTTGGTTATTTTTGTAGGTATTTTATGACAGCCTGTAGCCGGCTGATATTCTGTGTTGAGGCCTGTAACTATCATGCATTATTTGTGGATTATGATACTATAAATGCATCTCATTGCCTTTTTCTAGGATTTGCACTTGCATTTATCGCCTACCCGGAAGCTTTGTCCCAGTTACCTGTCGCTCCTCTCTGGTCCATTCTGTTCTTCTTTATGCTGCTAACCTTAGGGCTCGATTCCCAGTTTGCCTCAGTAGGTGAGCACTGTTGTAATGTGTTTTTATCACATTTTATATCCACAGGATACAATATATACATATTATAGTATTATAGTAATAGTAGATATAATAAAAGTTTATTCCCAACTTTAAAAGTTATTACCTATTCATAAAATGGGTCTTGTTCATTAGTTCATAGATATGACATGCTCCCCTTCTCCAGAAATGAAAGGCGGCTTCAGTTAGACAAGTACGGAGCTCAACTTTTGTCATGCGGTCCCATCGAGAATGAATGGAGTGGCCACCGATGGTACATTGCTGGCCACTGATGGTGCATTACTGATCACTGATGGTGCATTGCTGGTCACTGATGGTGCATTGCTGGCCACCGATGGTGCATTACTGATCACTGATGGTGCATTGCTGGCCACCGATGGTGCATTACTAGTCACCGATGGTGCATTGCTGGTCACCGATGGTGCATTGCTGATCACTGATGGTGCATTGCTGGCCACCTAGGGTGTTTTTCTGATCACCGATGGTGTATTGCTAGTCACTGATGGTGCATTGCTGATCACTGATGGTGTATTGCTGGTCACTGATGGTGTATTGCTGGCCACCGAGGGTGTTTTTCTGATCACCGATGGTGTATTGCTAGTCACTGATGGTGCATTGCTGA
>NC_134361.1:53494955-53542804 GCF_048569485.1 Anomaloglossus baeobatrachus | reverse complement strand
GGGTTATGCTTACATACGTATTTATGTTTATAGACACCAGCGCAGGAGGAATATTTTTTATAACCAGTTTTTAGTATTATATGGAGGTGGTAACAGACACTCCTACCTTGCAGCGGTGTCGGTCATTAGTGGCAGAAAAAGGCCCTGTGCGCAATAGATGTTTTTTCTGAGTTTTTTGCGGCGTTTTTTTAACCGCGTTTTTGTGCTGAAAACGCTGTGACATTGCTCCCAGCGATGCTGTGTTTTCAGAAGTGCTGTCCGCACACAGCGTTTTTTGTACCTGTGTTTTGTGGTGAACACAAAAACGCAGCATGTCAATTATTTCTGCGTTTTTCACAGCGTTTTTCACTCATTGAATGCCGTGCACAAAAACGCAGCAAAAATGGACCCACGTTTTTTACCGTGGGTGTGGTTTTTTTTGCGTTGTGCGTTTTTTGCGGACAAAAAAAAAACGCAGCGTGAAAACACCGCCTAGTGCGCACATAGCCTAAACATTATGCATAAGCAGTTTAACCCTTAAAACAGGTCAACTACCAGAAAAATCAAGGCTGAGCTTATACATTTGGCATAATACAGTGCACGGCTTCATCCAATCTGACGTGGGCCCTAAATAGTACTGTGGCTCTCACACATTCACCATTTGTGATAGCAACGGAGTCACCTTTAAATCAGTACATTTTTTAAAGAATAAAAAAAGTCAGTTTTCAGGATGCTCCCTCCAGACTCCGTTCCTGCCCCCTTCATGTGAGTCTTGGCTCCATGCATCATCGCATTGTCACAAAAAGAAAACATTCAGGAAGAGGAGAGATGGAAACTTGCCAAGTCTTCAGAGTTCAGGAGATATTTACAATTTACAGGAACCTCCCGATTATTCCAGGTGGATAATAAAGTATGGTTACAGGCTCTAACCATGGGCAGAAGACTTTACTCTTACACTCAGGTGCTGAAAACACATTTATCAATACAACCCTTGTGCTTAGTTATGGTTTCCATGCCGTAAACCTCCCGACACACACGCGGTGATCCGGCCGTAAACCTCCCGACACACGCGGTGATCCGGCCGTAAACCTCCCGACACACACGTGGTGAACCGGCCGTAAACCTTCCTACACACACGCTGTGATCCGGCCCGTAAACTTTCCTACACACACGCGGTGATCCGGCCGTAAACCTCCCGACACACACGCGGTGAAACCGGCCGTAAACCTTCCTACACACACGCTGTGATCCGGCCGTAAACTTTCCTACACACACGCGGTGATCCGGCCGTAAACCTCCCGACACACACGCGGTGATCCGCCCGTAAACCTTCCTACACACACGCTGTGATCCGGCCGTAAACTTTCCCTACACACACACGCGGTGATCCAGCCGTAAACTTTCCTACACACACGCGGTGATCCAGCCGTAAACTTTCCTACACACACACACTGTGATCCAGCCGTAAACATCTCTGCGATAAACTTCTCCACACACACACACACACACACACACACACACACACACACACACACACACACACGGTAATCCAGTCGTAAACTTCTCAACACACTGTGGTCCAGCCATAAACCTCGCTGTGGTAAACTTCTCTACACACACTGTGTTCCAGCCGATCACCCACTGGCAGTGGAACAGACTGCTGAGAAAGTCATTGACAAAGTCATCAGAATCTCTAATAAATAATTTCCTGACTACGGATATTCTTTGTAGTTTCTCTTTAAATTCTCACAGGCTCTGATGGATTAAGAGATTTTACTTCAGGGTTTTTAGAGTAGATGATTAATATTTCCAGCCAAAAACGTCTGTGATAAGTCAGAGATTCCAGTTTCCCACTTAGAGGCTTTAGCCTTCTATAAACCAACCTGAATATGAGTGCTGGGTGCCCTCACTCGACAGTTCGAGGTGCCTCCGATGGCACAAATTCCCTCTTTGCGGTTGATTGCTTTCCGAAAGGTTTTGGCAATGTCACTACTTTTCAACTCTTGTACAAGCTGGAGGGAGAAAGAAAAAACAAACAAACATGGATGAGAGGATTGAATTTAAGGCTTAAAAGGGAATGCAGCATAGCTTACTGTATTATTAGGGACTAATGGATATTACATCAAGCACAATGACTTTGGGCTCCGTTACTTATTCCATCTAAAAAGATTAAGAGCCAAGGCCAAAATCTCCAGCATCTCTGCTACTTGTTCTTTTAATAGTAAATGCATTGTAAGTAGACAAAAAGTAAAGTATTTCTTAAAATGTCTCAATGGGCACATTAGCAAGTACAAAAGGTCTTCTTACCAACAATATAGGCTTTGTATCAATACAATATCTAGCCACACACCAGCAGAAGACAATCTGCTCTTCAATAATTGAACATAACATTTTAGCACCCTAATCAGTCTTCCGTCCCATTCTTCGCCATCTCCCTTGCTTCCATCATTCCCCCATTCTTCGCCATCTCCCTTGCTTCATCACTTCCCATTTTTCGCCATCTCCCCTTGCTTCCATCATTCCCCCATTCTTCGACATCTCCCTTGCTTCCATCATTCCCCCCATTCTTCGCCATCTCCCTTGCTTCCATCATTCCCCCATTCTGCACCATCTCCCTTGCTTCATCATTTCCCATTCTTCGCCATCTCTTGCTTTCGTCATTCCCCCATTCTTCGCCATCTCCCTTTCTTCCGTCATTCCCCCATTTTTCGACATCTCTTGCTCCCATCACTTCCCCATTCTGCACCATCTCCCTTGCTTCCATCATTTCCCCATTCTTCGCCATCTCCCTTGCTTCAGTCATTTCCCCATTCTTCATCTCTGGCTTCCATCATTTCCCCATTCTTCGCCATCTCTTTCTTTTGTCCTTCCACACTTCTTCGCCATCCCATTGCTTCCATAATTCCCTCATTCTTCACCATCTCCCTTGCTTCCATCATTCCCCCATCTTCGCCATCTCCCTTGCTTCCATCATTCCCCATTCTTCGCCATCTCCCTTGCTTCCATCATTCCCCCATTCTTCGCCATCTCCCTTGCTTCCATCATTCCCCTATTCTTTGCCATCTCCCTTGCTTCCATCATTCCCCCATTCTTCACCATCTCCCTTGCTTAAATCATTCCCCCATTCTTCACCCATCTCCCTTGCTTCAATCATTCCCCCATCTTCGCCATCTCCCTTGCTTCAATCATTCCCCCATTCTTCGCCCATCTCCCTTGCCTTCAATCATTCCCCCATTCTTCACCATCTCCCTTGCTTAAATCATTCCCCCATTCTTCACCATCTCCCTTGCTTCCATCATTCCCCCATTCTTCACCATCTCCCTTGCTTCCATCACTTCCCCATTCTTCACCATCTCCCTTGCTTCCATCATTCCCCCATTCTTCGCCATCTCCCTTGCTTCATCATTCCCCTATTCTTTGCCATCTCCCTTGCTTCCATCATTCCCCATTCTTCGCCATCTCCCTTGCTTCCATCATTCCCCTATTCTTCGCCATCTCCCCTTGCTTCTCCATCATTCCCCCCATTCTTCGCCATCTCCCTTGCTTCCATCATTCCCCCCATTCTTCACCATCTCCCTTGCTTAAATCATTCCCCCATTCTTCATCTCCCTTGCTTAAATCATTCCCACATTCTTCACCATCTCCCTTGCTTCAATCATTCCCCCATTCTTCGCCATCTCCCTTGCTTCCATCATTCCCCCATTCTTCACCATCTCCCTTGCTTAAATCATTCCCCATTCTTCATCTCCCTTGCTCTCCCTTGCTTCAATCATTCCCACATTCTTCACCATCTCCCTTGCTTCAATCATTCCCCCATTCTTCGCCATCTCCCTTGCTTCAATCATTCCCCATTCTTCACCATCTCCCTTGCTTCAATCATTCCCCCATTCTTCACCATCTCCCTTGCTTCCATCATTCCCCCATTCTTCACCATCTCCCTTGCTTAAATCATTCCCCCATTCTTCATCTCCCTTGCTTAAATCATTCCCACATTCTTCACCATCTCCCTTGCTTCAATCATTCCCCCATTCTTCGCCATCTCCCTTGCTTCAATCATTCCCACATTCTTCACCATCTCCCTTGCTTCAATCATTCCCCCATTCTTCGCCATCTCCCTTGCTTCAATCATTCCCACATTCTTCACCATCTCCCTTGCTTAAATCATTCCCCCATTCTTCATCTCCCTTGCTTAAATCATTCCCCCATTCTTCACCATCTCCCTTGCTTCAATCATTCCCCCATTCTTCGCCATCTCCCTTGCTTCAATCATTCCCCCATTCTTCGCCATCTCCCTTGCTTCAATCATTCCCCCATTCTTCACCATCTCCCTTGCTTAAATCATTCCCCCATTCTTCACCATCTCCCTTGCTTCCATCATTCCCCCATTCTTCACCATCTCCCTTGCTTCCATCACTTCCCCATTCTTCACCATCTCCCTTGCTTCCATCATTCCCCCATTCTTCGCCATCTCCCTTGCTTCCATCATTCCCCTATTCTTTGCCATCTCCCTTGCTTCCATCATTCCCCCATTCTTCGCCATCTCCCTTGCTTCCATCATTCCCCCATTCTTCACCATCTCCCTTGCTTCAATCATTCCCCCATTCTTCGCCATCTCCCTTGCTTCAATCATTCCCCCATTCTTCGCCATCTCCCTTGCTTCCATCACTTCCCCAATTTTTCGCCATCTCCCTTGCTTCCGTCATTTCCCCATTCTTCGCCATCTTCCTTGCTTCCATCATTCCCCCCATTCTTCGCCATCTCCCTTGCTTCCGTCATTTCCCCATTCTTCGCTATCTTCCTTGCTTCCATCATTGGCCCATTCTTCACCATCTTTCTTGCTTCTGTGATTTCCCCATTCTGGCCATCTCCCAATTCTTTGTTATTTCTCTTGCTGATGTCGTTGCCACCATTCTTCACCATCTCCCTTGCTTCAGTCATTTCCCCATTCTTTGCCTTCTCTCATGCTGCCCATTCCCGCTCTAATGCTGCACCAGAATAAATGACTATTTCTTAGCCATTATATGATTAATATTGTGCATATTTTATTTCAGCATGCTCTAATTTTCAGTTTTCCCTGAGCGAGTGGGTGGACACTGTACTGTATATGGGGTATGACATACCAGCTAGAGACATTGATTCCTGTTCACCTGTATCTATGAAGTAGCACAACCTTATCCAGCAGTGTGGCTGTGTATCCAGCTCTAGGGGGAGATAAACACCAACTAGAAAGCAGCAATAGGAGTCTCTGCTCTTCTATTGCATTCGACTTCTGAATTTTATGGAAAGTTAAAAGTGAGAAGAAAACTGTAGATTGAAGCCTGTGAGTGTCCATCTTGGGCACAGCAGATTTTAGCATTTTTTCCAAGTGGATGATTAGTTCAAGAGGCATGGCGGAAGAGAAGAAGTGGTTGATAAGTGGAGAAAGAAGAATATTTCTCGGATTGTAATAAATCCTAAGTTCTTGTATTTTTTTGTACTATTAGATGTATGCAAAGTTAGCAGAAACATGTGCGATCGTTAAAATCTAATTACTGAAAAACAACAATAGTTTAAACTTCGCGCATAAAGAAATAGCGCAAATATATTTTAAAGCAAAATCCACAATTAACGTAAACAGCGATATTCCTCTGTGAAAACCAACACGTTCTGTGTTTGTTTTCACTCTAGGCTTAAGACCAGACAAAAGGCGAATCATTCCATGGAATATTCCACAAGCATTGCAGGCAAAGCCCGTGCTTATATAGTCAGCAGAAGCACAATAGCGGTCAATTGTCAGTGGTGGAGAGGTAACAAGCCCTCTGAGCACTTGTACCGGGTGCGTCTCTGACCCCAGGAGGCCGCGCACCATGGATTAGTGTACCTGCCATATGTGCTGTACAGCTAATTCCACAGCTTACATTATTTATCATCTGTAACAAAAGGGATCGCACTTTCATACGAAAGATAATGCTAGTTTTACTGGGTGACAATGCAGTAATATTATATCATTCATACATCATAATATTATATGTTAATTTTAAATTACACAATATTAGGCTACACACAGATGTTTGCCACTCGTCATGTAATATGACTACATATTTCGATAGTCTATTCGGGCTCTGTCATACTGTGTTATCTTCCACGTACTGTGGCCTTCATCACACACACAGACACACAGACACACAGACACACACACACACCAGACACACACACACACAGACACACACACACACAGACACACACACACACAGACACACACACACACAGACACACACACACACAGACACACACACACACAGACACACACACACACAGACACACACACACACAGACACACACACACACAGACACACACACAGACACACACACAGACACACACACAGACACACACACAGACACACACACAGACACACACACAGACACACACACAGACACACACACAGACACACACACAGACACACACACAGACACACACACAGACACACACACAGACACACACACAGACACACACACAGACACACACACACAGACACACACACAGACACACACACACACACACACAGACACACACACAGACACACACACAGACACACACACAGACACACACACAGACACACACACAGACACACACACAGACACACACACAGACACACACACAGACACACACACAGACACACACACAGACACACACACAGACACACACACAGACACACACACAGACACACACACAGACACACACACAGACACACACACAGACACACACGATTCAGACGTATGGCACCGACGGGGCTATTAAATATAACGGTGCAAAAGGAGTTGCCATATGCTCTGTTGTGCACCATTTTCACGTATATAAGCCTACTGGAGGCGGAAATCCAATACACAGTCTACTGCTGTATGTCGGGGTGTCTACCTCCAGTAGGCGTATATGCTTGAATATGGTGCATGACAGCACCCGGTGACTCCATCTGCACCATTATAGGCTATGGCACGGTCGGTGAATACATTAGAATCCTGTTTTTCAGGGGGTTGGACATAACATGCAAAGAGACCACTGAACGTGAAAAACGACGTAGTGTGAAAGGAGCCTTACTGTTGCACTACAAAAATGTGTGGTCTAAAGTCTGGGTTATTCTCTTTAACACGGGCAGTGATTGTAAACTAAGCTTTTTCCAATAAAACTTATAAGTGTTGCCCTTAAGCAACTGGAGGATTGCAGAGTGGGCCTGTGAGCTCACGACCTGGCTAGCTTCAGTGCGACCATGCTCCTCTGATGCTACAGAAGCACACAAAGCTGTCTTTACTTGCATGATCAAGACTGCACAATTCAGTTACACTGGTCTAAGCCATTAAGCAGCGGTACAAGCCTGCCATCAATTAGGAAGACTGAGTAGTGGTGTGCTCTAGAATAAAAGGAAAAACACTAACGCAGATTGTGAGCCCCAATGGGGACAGTGATTATCACGTATGTAAAGCGCTGTTGAATAGCGCTATATCAGTGAGTAAAATAAATAGGTTAACCTCTTTAAGGAAAAATTTGCTAAGCTGAAGTCAACCCAACTTGACCATGTAAAAGGCAAAGAATCGCAGTTTCTATATTCCTAGGACATAAGATGATTATCTACCAGTGTTTCCCAACTCCAGTTCTCAAGACCAACCAATAGATAAGGTTTTCACAGTATTGCACAGGTGATGGGTTTTCAGGATTTCCTCTATATTTCACAGGGAATAAGAT
Organism: Anomaloglossus baeobatrachus; assembly: GCF_048569485.1. Classification (NCBI taxonomy): domain Eukaryota; kingdom Metazoa; phylum Chordata; class Amphibia; order Anura; family Aromobatidae; genus Anomaloglossus; species Anomaloglossus baeobatrachus. Next base: position 53,535,108 of record NC_134361.1, on the reverse strand, counting down.
TCCCACAATCGCATACAAGATTTCTCCCGTGCCTCCCCATACTCTGGAACGCTCTACCTCAGCATATCAGACTCTCCCCTACCGTGGAAAGCTTCAAGAGGAACCTCAAGACCCACCTCTTCCAACAAGCCTACAACCTACAATAACCCTCAGTCCACTACACCACTGCGCAATCAGCTCTGTCCTCACCTATTGTACCATCACCCATTCCCTGTAGACTGTGAGCCCTCGTGGCAGGGTCCTCCTCTCCTCCTGTACCAGTCTGTTTTGTACTGTTAATGATTGTTGTACGTATACACTCTTTCACTTCTAAAGCGCCATGAAATAAATGGTATAATAATAATAATATTTATTAATTATTTATTATAAATAATAATAATAATAATAATAATAATAATAATAATAATAATAATAATAATAATAATAATATTATTAATAATAATGAAATCCAGAAAACCTCATCTTTATGTTGGCCTTGAGGACTGGAGTTGAGAAACACTGATTCTAGACTTTCCCTGGCTGTATTCTTCTTTCTGCATTCAGAACATGCACATATAAAGGAAGACTGCCTGCTGCCATCTTGGGTTTTATATTTGATTAATGCAACTCACTAGTTTGGGATGTTTCGTTAAACATTTTTACAAAGAGGCCAACCACAATAAAAGGGTTGGGCTGCAATGCTCTGCCCTGATTTCACATCCGTAAAGGAGGGATTGCATGGGTGCCACAAGGTGCTAATCACACACTCAGCAAGTATCATGCACAAACCCAATTTTGATTACTATAGAAAACCTTTAAACAAAAGCGATGAATGTTTGAAGAGAAGGTGGGGAGGGGGAGGGGGCTGGGGGGGTGTCATGAAGCAGGTACCGCATCATCTTGGTCTTCCCTACGAATGCTCGGTACCTTCAGTTTGCAGAGGTCCAAACACTGATTGCCTATCCAAAGGAACCCCTTGAGGACCACATTTCTTGCAACTGCAGTGCCGACATGGAGATCAGAGTAAAGGGTGAGGTGCCCGTGTGTGCAGACATCCATGTAGGTATATACAATGCAGTGTTTTCATGGAGATGGAGTAAAGTGGAGAGTTACCTACATACATAATCGCCAGTGTCTGTAACCCTATTCCAGCATGCACCATGGCACTGTCAGTTGCCCAATCGCAGTTCGAACTGTGCCTGTGCAAGTGACATACACGTCACCGCAGCTTCCGGGCACAAACTGCACGTGCGCACGTAGCGGTGACGTGATAGTATCGGGCCTATTTCATCTCCCCCTCTATATCTATATCTCCACTTCACTCCATCTCCATGACAACACTGCAGCTGTATGACATTGAAATATTTCATAGTGGTGCAGCCTCAGGCTTTGGGCCTACTAGTCTGAGTCTAATCAATTATAGCTGAGCCTATAGATTAGATTTTATAGAAGGCTAATATTATATACAGCAATGCCCTTTTTCCTTCTAGGTTGCCCATGTGCCACTTATCCCACCTTCCCGCTCGCAGAACAACCATTGCAGAACAGGGTAGAAATCCATTGTGACATACACTTGTAATAATGACAATGCGGCAGACAAATCCTCCAGTTACTGAACATCGAAGCAATTCTTCACATCGCATGCAATATCTCATGGTCAGTGACAACACTCAGACGTGCGTCAGACAATGCCACAGGTGTGCGCGGCTACAAGTCACAATGCACATGATGAAACAACAAGTATGACTAGTTTCCTACAGCAAACGCTTCGGTCGTCATTAACTATTGTTTTGGGTCGACAGTAGCTCTGACCACCAAATTGTGTCTATGGTAACAGCCTACAAAGTCTGTATAGTCTAATCCAGCTGTCATTGGCATCTCTCCTGTACTCCTCACTTATCCATCAACTATACTGTAAGGTAATGTCTTACTAAGAGTGTGATGGCGTGGCGCATGAGAGCCAGATCAGACTACACCAGTTTGTAGCTTGTTCCCATGGAGACCCACAGCCCCAGCAGAGGAAGATTCCGCCCCCACCCATACACAGCCCAGCAGAGGAAAATCCCCCCCCACCCACACAGCCCCAGCAAAGGAAAATCCCCCCCCCACCCACACAGCCCCAGCAGAGGAAAATCCCCCCCCCCCCCCAGCCCAGCAAATCAAGCCCCAGCAAAGGAAAATCCCCCCCCCCACACACAGCCCCAGCAAAAGGAAAATCCCCCCCCCCACCCACACAGCCCCAGCAAAGGAAAATCCCCCCCCACACACAGCCCCAGCAAAAGGAAAATCCCCCCCCCCACCCACACAGCCCCAGCAAAGGAAAATCCCCCCCACCCACACAGCCCCAGCAAAGGAAAATCCCCCCCACCCACACAGCCCCAGCAAAGGAAAATCCCCCCTACCCACCCACACAGCCCCAGCAGAGAAAAATCCCCCCCCCCACACCCACACAGCCCCAGCAGAGAAAAATCCCCCCCCCCACAACCCACACAGCCCCAGCAGAGGAAAATCCCCCCTACCCACCCACACAGCCCCAGAGGAAAATCCCACACCCACACACACACACAGCGCCCCAGCAGAGGAAAATCCCCCACAGCCCCAGCAGAGGAAAATACACACACACACACACACACACACACACACACACACACACACACACACACACACACACAGCCCCAGCAGAGGAAAAACCCCCCCCCCCCACACCCCACACAGCCCCAGCAGAGGAAAATCCCCCCCCCACACAGCCCAAGCAGAGGAAAGTCCACACACCCACACAGCCCCAGCAGAGGAAAATCCCCCCCCCACACACAGCCCCAGCAGAGGAAAATCCCCCCCACACACACAGCCCCAGCAGAGGAAAATCCCCCCCCACCCACACAGCCCCAGCAAAAGGAAAATCCCCCCCCACCCACACAGCCCCAGCAAAGGAAAATCCCCCCCCACCCACACAGCCCCAGCAAAGGAAAATCCCCCCCACCCACACAGCCCCAGCAAAAGAAAATCCCCCCTACCCACCCACACACAGCCCCAGCAGAGAAAAATCCCCCCCCCACCCACACAGCCCCAGCAGAGAAAAATCCCCCCCCCACACCCACACAGCCCCAGCAGAGGAAAATCCCCCCCTACCCACCCACACAGCCCCAGCAGAGGAAAATCCCCCCCCCCACACCCACACAGCCCCAGCAGAGGAAAATCCCCCCCCCCACACCCACACAGCCCCAGAGGAAAATCCCCCCCCCACACAGCCCCAGCAGAGGAAAATCCCCCCCCCCCCCCCCACACAGCCCCAGCAGAGGAAAATCCCCCCCCAAAACACAGCCCCAGCAGAGGAAAATTCCCCCCCCCCACACAGCCCCAGCAGAGGAAAATCTCCCCCCACCCCCCACACAGCCTCAGCAGAGGAAAATTCCCCCCCACACAGCCCCAGCAGAGGAAAATTCCCCCACCCCACACAGCCCCAGCAGAGGAAAATTCCTCCCCCCCCCCACACAGCCCCAGCAGAGAAAATTCCTCCCCCCCCCCCACACAGCCCCAGCAGAGGAAAATCCCCCCCCCCACACACACACACAGCCCCAGCAGAGGAAAATCCCCCCCCACCCACACAGCCCCAGCAAAAGGAAAATCCCCCCCCACCCACACAGCCCCAGCAAAAGGAAAATCCCCCCCCACCCACACAGCCCCAGCAAAGGAAAATCCCCCCCCACCCACACAGCCCCACAGCCCCAGCAGAGGAAAACTCCCCCCCCCCCCACACAGCCCCAGCAGAGGAAAATCCCCCCCCACACACACAGCCCCAGCAAAGGAAAATCCCCCCCCCACCCACACAGCCCCAGCAAAGGAAAATCCCCCCCCACCCACACAGCCCCAGCAAAGGAAAATCCCCCCCCACCCACACAGCCCCACAACCCCAGCAGAGGAAAACTCCCCCCCCCACACAGCCCCAGCAGAGGAAAATCCCCGCCCCACACACACACACCCCCAGCAGAGGAAAATCCCACACACACACACACACACACACACACACACACACACACACAGCAGAGGAAAAAATCACACACACCCAGCAGAGGAAAATCCACCACACAGCCCCCAGGAGAGGAAAATCCCTCCCCCACCCACACAGCCCCAGCAGAGGAAAATCCCCCCCCACCCACACAGCCCCAGCAGAGGAAATCCCCCCCCCCACCCACACAGCCCCAGCAAAAGGAAAATCCCCCCCCCCCACCCACACAGCCCGAGCAGAGGAAAATCCCCCCCCCACCCACACAGCCCCAGCAGAGGAAAATCCCCCCCCCCTCACCCACACAGCCCCAGCAGAGGAAAATCCCCCCCCCTCACCCACACAGCCCCAGCAAAGGAAAATCCCCCCCCACCCACCCACACAGCCCCAGCAGAGGAAAATCCCCCCCCACCCACCCACACAGCCCCAGCAGAGGAAAATCCCCCCCACCCACCCACACAGCCCCAGCAGAGGAAAATCCCCCCCCCACACCCACACAGCCCCAGAGGAAAATCCCACACCCACACACACACACAGCGCCCCAGCAGAGGAAAATCCCCCCACAGCCCCAGGAGAGGAAAATCCCTCCCCCACCCACAGCCCCAGCAGAGGAAAATACCCCCCCAAAACACAGCCCCAGCAGAGGAAAATTCCCCCCCCCCCCACACAGCCCCAGCAGAGGAAAATCTCCCCCCACCCCCCACACAGCTCCAGCAGAGGAAAATTCCCCCCCACACAGCCCCAGCAGAGGAAAATTCCCCCACCCCACACAGCCCCAGCAGAGGAAAATTCCTCCCCCCCCCCACACAGCCCCAGCAGAGGAAATCCCCCCCCCCCCCCACACACACACACACAGCCCCAGCAGAGGAAAATCCCCCCCACCCACACAGCCCCAGCAAAAGGAAAATCCCCCCCACCCACACAGCCCCAGCAAAGGAAAATCCCCCCCACCCACACAGCCCCACAGCCCCAGCAGAGGAAAACTCCCCCCCCCCACACAGCCCCAGCAGAGGAAAATCCCCCCCCACACACACAGCCCCAGCAAAGGAAAATCCCCCCCCCACCCACACAGCCCCAGCAAAGGAAAATCCCCCCCCACCCACACAGCCCCAGCAAAGGAAAATCCCCCCCCACCCACACAGCCCCACAGCCCCAGCAGAGGAAAACTCCCCCCCCCACACAGCCCCACAGCCCCAGCAGAGGAAAACTCCCCCCCCCCCCACACAGCCCCAGCAGAGGAAAATCCCCCCCCACACACACACACACCCCCAGCAGAGGAAAATCCCACACACACACACACACACACACACACACACACACACACACACACACAGCAGAGGAAAAAATCACACACACCCAGCAGAGGAAAATCCCCCACACAGCCCCAGGAGAGGAAAATCCCTCCCCCACCCACACAGCCCCAGCAGAGGAAAATCCCCCCCCACCCACACAGCCCCAGCAGAGGAAAATCCCCCCCCCACCCACACAGCCCCAGCAAAAGGAAAATCCCCCCCCCACCCACACAGCCCGAGCAGAGGAAAATCCCCCCCACCTACACAGCCCCAGCAGAGGAAAATCCCCCCCCCCCTCACCCACACAGCCCCAGCAGAGGAAAATCCCCCCCACACACCCCACACAGCCCCAGAGGAAAATCCCCCCCCTCACCCACACAGCCCCAGCAAAGGAAAATCCCCCCCCACCCACCCACACAGCCCCAGCAGAGGAAAATCACACACACACACACACACACACACACACACAGCAGAGGAAAAATCACACACACCCAGGAGAGGAAAATCCCTCCCCCACCCACACAGCCCCAGCAGAGGAAAATCCCCCCCACCCACACAGCCCGAGCAGAGGAAAATCCCCCCCCCCCACCCACACAGCCCCAGCAAAAGGAAAATCCCCCCCCCACCCACACAGCCCCAGCAAAGGAAAATCCCCCCCACCCACACAGCCCCAGCAGAGGAAAACTCCCCCCCCCACACAGCCCCAGCAGAGGAAAACTCCCCCCCCCACACAGCCCCAGCAGAGGAAAATCCCCCCCCCACACACACACACACACCCCCAGCAGAGGAAATCCCACACACACACACACACACACACACACACAGCAGAGGAAAAAATCACACACACCCAGGAGAGGAAAATCCCTCCCCCAACCACACAGCCCCAGCAGAGGAAAATCCCCCCCCACCCACACAGCCCGAGCAGAGGAAAATCCCCCCCCACCCACACAGCCCCAGCAGAGGAAAATCCCCCCCCCTCACCCACACAGCCCCAGCAGAGGAAAATCCCCCCCCCTCACCCACACAGCCCCAGCAAAGGAAAATCCCCCCCCACCCACCCACACAGCCCCAGCAGAGGAAAATCCCCCCCCCCACCCACCCACACAGCCCCAGCAGAGGAAAATCCCCCCCCCCCCCCACCCACACAGCCCCAGCAGAGGAAAATCCCCCCCACACACACACAGCCCCAGCAGAGGAAAATACCCCCCCCCCCCACACAGCCCCAGCAGAGGAAAATCACACACACACACACACACACACACACACACACACACACACACACACACACACACAGCCCCAGCAGAGGAAAATCCCCAACACAGCCCCAGGAGGGGAAAATCCCCCACCCACGGCCCCAGCAGAGGAAAAATCCCTCCCCCACCCACAGCCCCAGCAGGGGAAATCCCCCCCACCCACACAGCCCCAGCAGGGGAAAATCACACACACACACACACACACACACACACACACACACACACAGGCCCAGCAGAGGAAGACCCCCACACAGGCTCGGCAGAGTGTTACAACAATAAGCAGCACAGCTAAAATTCTGCAGAAACACAAAGCAAAAAAACAGGTCCAAGGTAACCCGTAATCTGAGAGTAGAGCTCACAGAATGTAGGTGGACATTAAGTTTATTGCATTCCTGCAGGGACTATCATTAGGAAACTGCTAAAAGAGCTTATATTTAAATGGTTGCAGTTCCCCTAAGAGATTCTCCCTATATGGCAATATATACTAGATCAAAATGCTCATGAAAAATATTTATTTTATTGCAGGCCAGGACACGATTATATTGCTTGATATGACGCTGCCATCAATAAATGGGAACAAGCTTTTATTATGAAAGAGGACACTTTTCCCATCACACCCACGAGTATCATGTGTAGGGTTATCTCATATGGGATCAATAATAAGATTGCTTCCGACTCATAAGGTCAGGTTTTATCAATGAGTCAAAAGTGTCAAACTTTCAAAAGTTTTTACTGATATAACTTAAAAGGTAGCGTGTCACATTCAACATGCCGTCTAATGTCTGGGTATTTTTTTTATAAAAGGCATCTTTACACAGTGTTGGTTTTTGAAGCTAAAAGACCAAAAACTCTCCAAATTAGTTTTTTTTTTTTTTTTTGGAGTTTTGAGTTTGATGAGGGTTTGAAAATTTCAGTTTCTCCTCCCCCGAAAAAAAAATTATTAAAAAAGCAATACACTGTGTGAATATACACCAAGATGGAATGTACAGAAGTTCAGACGTCTAGAATGTTTTCCAAACACTATGCTGTACTTTTTTAGTTTAGCACAATAGGTGTGAATGTGAATCATTTACCTGGCACTATCAGAAAATCAAAACACAGTTTTCACTTATACCTCTTGAAATAATTTATGCTAATTGTTTAATTTGCAGTTACGCCTACATATTCCTAAAAATGTCAGAGACAAAGAATGTGCAACAGTAAAGGGTGCTTTACACGCTGCGACATTGCTAGCGATCTAGTTAGCGATGTAGCACGCCAGATCGCACATACGATTTGCCGAGATCGCACATGTGACCAGCGCTACAAAAATGACCTGTGTGCGATCGCAGCAAATCTTATCTGCGATCTGGCGTGTCACATTGCTAACGAGATCGCTAGCGATGTCGCAGCGTGTAAAGCTCCCTTAAGGGCATGTTGACATGCAAAAGATTTATACCCAATAAATTCAAGCACAATTCCAATGAAATCAACAGCACAATTTTCTAAAACAAATCTGCTCAAATGTATCCTCAGAAGTGATCGGTGTGCAAAATAACACAAGGCGATAGTGATGATTGACCACATGAAGTCACAAATAACTTCTAAAGTAACCCATAACTCAAAATCAGCAGGTGAAAAACACAAGAAATCACCGGAACAAAAAAAAAAAAAAATGCATTAGGTCTGTTTCATGCGTCCGTAAAAATCACAGACGTTCTTTACCGAGGTCTAGAAAAAGCCTATGTGCGTCGTGATTCACGGCAAACGGTGGTAGTCCATGTGCAATCCGTGATCCGTACTCAGTGATTGTACATAGACATTACTCACCTATCCCATTCCTGCAAATTTTGTGAGACCCAACACCATTAAAAGATTATACCCTGCAGGAAGGGGCACTCACTAATGTGACCTCCGTACAGAAGAAAAAATTAAAAGTTTTACGGGGAAACCGTATTGGGTAGGTCTACTGCTAATGTACCACTCCGGGGCGCGGCCGGCTACTGAGCTGCTCGGATCCGTGCTCGTCGGCGGGTGGCTCGAGCTCCTCACGGACCCGGGAGTCACGTCGCTCTTAAAGGAAGCTGGCGCTACGTGTAGGGGTGGTGTTCGGTGGAGAGGTCCAAGGCCAGGGGCGCAGTTGTTTGGGGATTAAGTTCGTGACGCCACCCACGGGTTGTGGTGAATGCATGGACACCACCGCTGCCATTGTCTAGGCTCCCGGGGACGGTGTTGCGCACCTTGGTGTTGACCCCTCCATGGGTAGGAGGATGATGGTCCCAGGTGCCCAAGAGGGAGGTGCTGAGGCGGGGGAACGGACGCGTGCTGGCGTGTCTGTGCGGTGCACGGCCCTAAGGCACTGTTGTACTCACTATTACAAACACGCTGGAGTCTCTGGTAAACCAAACAAGATGGTGGACGGTGCCCGCAGCCGGCTGCGCTTTCCCCCTTTTCAGGTTGGTGGTTTCCGCCTTTCTCCTGCACCTCACTTTTGGTAGAAATGATGACTCCTATGCCTGAGCAATGGTAGTCCGCTCCCCAGCCTTGTGTGCGCCGGTAGAGCCGGTTGGCCGCAGATGCTGGCCAGTGGGATCTCGATGCCTGGGCGGTGGCTTTCTATCCGTATGCTTGGGCTGTTGTCTTCAGTTGGGTCTTAGGTGGGAAAGGGCCTAAAGTCCAGTCCTCAGTTGATTCGACTCGGTCCAGTGGTTTCTGGGCCTCGTACTGGGTCTGAGTACCCCTCCTGGTGCTCCGGTTTCCAATCTGTTCCCCGCTTCGGTACCGGCGGGCCACTTCCCGGTCCCGGTCCCTTACGGTTCCACCGGCTGTAATCCCAGCTCCTGCAGGCGGCCACCACCGTCTGCCTCCTTGCCAGAGGTGACTGGGCTCCAACCCAGACACCTGGTGTTAGACTGTGGCAGACCTGGACACAGGTCTGCACTTGAACTCCACTCCACTTTACTACACAGACTGATCTAACACTGTTCTCACTCTCTGCTCCCCATGGGGAACTAACCCGTTTTTCCTGCTTCAGGGCCTGTTCACTCCTTGGTGGACGGGGCCAACCGCTTGGCTCCGTCCCCTGGTGTGTACATCAAACCCTGAGGGAGGTGACAAGGGTTTTGTAGGTTGGCTGCTGTCACCTTATTAAGGTGGAGGAGGTGTTTGTTTAAGGGCCTACCTGTGACTACCTGGCTAGTCCAGGGCGTCACATTAACAACATCTGTGGGTTCTCGCAACAGATTATTAGCAGGCTAAAAGTGATTAAGCAACACATTAAGTAACAAGTTGTAAAAATATTTGACTTGTGTATTACTAACCCAATAAAAGGATGGCAAGGGTTTCCGAGTGTCTACTTTATTGATACTGTGAATGCGTTATTTGGCTCTTGGCATTGTGTGGATATAAAAGCGTTAAAGCTTTATAAGAACATTTCCCAGCGCAAACCCAAACACTTGGCCATGATTCAGGTCTCCTGCAAGGTTTACTAACCCAGAAAATAAACTCCAGAATGTACTAAGAGATTACAGAGGGGTTTGATGCCAACACATGTCAACGGTAACCACAACATGTAAGGGGACCACTCCTCTTAGAACAATGGTACACATTTCCAGACACTACATCAGTTTAGGCAACACTTGGGCCACATTTACTAAGCAGTCTACACTTGTTTGGGTGTTAATAGGTAACAAAAATAGCAATTTTTTTTTTTTTTATTTTTTTTAAAGGCTTGGCAATTTTTGAGAAAGAAAAACAAAAAAGTTGAGAAAAATGGGTAATTTCTCCAATAGGTCAGTGGCATGATTGACTTGTGTGTTCCTAGAGGAAAAATGCCACATTTTCATAAGTTTAGTAACCTTTTAAAGCATGATTTCTCTTAAGGCCCCTTTACACACAGACTTTCTAGCGATCCCACCAGCGATCCAAACCTGGCCGGGATCGCTACAAAGTCTCTGATGAGTCGTCAAACAGGCAAACCTGGCCAACGACGCAGCAGCGATACGGACCTACAGAACGACCTCGCTGGTCATTGGGGACGTGTTAAAGCAGCTATTTGAAAGGGAAGTCGCTAACGAAGTCGTAACTGTGTCAAACACACCGATACATGCTGCTCAGCGGGAAACAAAGGACCAAAAAATGGTCCTGAAAGATTTGTAGCAATCAGCGACCTCACAGCGGGGGCCAGGTCGCTGATGCGTGTCACACACTGCAATGTCGCTGGGGATGTCGCTATTACGTCACAAAACCGGCGACGTTACAGCGATGTCGTTCGCGATGTTGCAGTGTGTAAAGAGGCCTTTACTTTGCAGACACCTTCATCGCCTGAAGATCAGTGGTGGTCTGGTTGATCACTTAATAGTGAACAAAGTGCAGGTCAGCAGACAAGAGTAGCTCCTGTCTAAGCATATACACAAGGAAAGGTGCGGATGCAAGAGGAAGCTTAGACTTTGTGCGTGCATGCATGCGGACTGGAATACTGATTGAATAAAAAGCGCAGGCTACAAATAGAAGTTGTGCACTGTTCAGAGAGGTGTTGGTACTGAGCATTCGTAGGGGGGGGGGGGGGGGGTCTCATCAACCAGACCAACAACGATCTTCAAGCAAATAAGGTGCCTTAACCACGAAAAGTCATATTTAATGTTTGGGTACTGTAAAGTGGTCACTGGTGAAATCCTGGAGGGGAGATATGTTTCACTGAGATTGTGAGCCTCAGTGATGTGAACCTGGGTGCATAGTCCAATGTGATCTATGTTGAGAGGGTTAATCAGCCATGACAAGGGCTGGGTCTGTGAATAGCTAAAACAAGTGGGTAGCTGCTCGCATATCTGCACCCTAGGCTGTTGTCCAGGAGGTAAAATTAAAGTGGGTGGTGGGTCTGTGTAGGGAGATGAGCAGACCTCCAGAGCTGTGTTCATACTGAAAGAGCTTAACCTTTTTCCTGAGCAGGTGGTGTATCATGCAAGGATGTGGACTGTTAAGAGCTGTTTGTTTTCTTTATACCAGACAGACGGTTAGTTTGTTTTTCTTTGTCCTGGTTTACAAAGTCTTAATAAACCGGTGGAAGATTTCAACGAAAACCATTTCCATGTCTACCCTTTTAAAGCTGCCAAGAGAACAGATCTACCACAGGACTTTAAAATCAAACTTACACAAACTTTTTAAAGGGAACCTGTCACCAGTTTTTTTTGCCTATAAGCTGCGGCCACCACCAGTGGGCTCTTATATACAGCATTCAACCATGCTATATGTAAGAGCCCAGGCCGCTGTGTAGAATGTAAAAATCACTTTATAATACTCACCTAAACCGGTCGCTGTGGGCGTCTTCGTCCTGCATCTTCTGAAGCCGTGGTGCATGACACGTCTACGTCATACACACTCACCTACTCCGGGCAGATCAAAGTTCGTCTGCTCAGGACCTGAATGCCGGCGTGTGTGTAAGACGTTGGACGCGTCATGCACTTCGGCTTCAGAAGATGGAGGAAAAAGATGGCTGAAAGAGGAGGCGCCGACACCGGAGGACGAAGACGCCCATCTGAGCCACATCCACTGCAGTGACCGGTTTAGGTGATTATAAAGTGTTTTTTTATGTTCTACACAGTGGCCTGGACTCTTCTATACAGCATGTTAGAATGCAGTATATAAGAGCCCACTGGTGGTGGCCGCAGCTTATAGGCCGAACAAACTGGTGACAGGTTTCCTTTAAAGATGCATTTAAGAAGGGGTGTGACTTCAATTAATTGGGTGTGGCATAAATTTCAAGAATAACCAATAAATTAAACCAAAACGTAGTTAAAAAATATGGTTTGCATTTATGTTAGAGTGAACTCTTAACCAGAGATCACTAGTTGTCTACTGCCTGGCCTAATTGATGTGGATCAAGAGCATGCATAAAGGAATCACACCAGACACAGTCGGATGTGAAATCTCTTCTTGATCACAGTAAAGATGGCAGCCAAAAGGATAAGTACAGAGCATGCGGCCTCTGATATAGGCTAGGGGCGTAAATAAGTTCAGATATGCCCATTTAGTGGGACAGTTCATGGGCTAGCCAATGGGGAGATCCGTGTTGCTGTTGACACGCGGGTCTGACTTCAGTGGATAACTCCATGGTGTCATCTGATCTGTGGGTTGGTCTTCTAGCTTGGTCAGGGGACTTTTCCTTATATGATGGTCTTTTTATATCTGGACATTCCTTGTAGTCCAAGAAAGGTGTGGAGGACAGGAAATGGCAGCCATCTTTAAATCTGTGTTATGTGTATGACCTGAATTATGTAAGGCAAATCGACATATTTCCACAATCCCTTGTCAAGAGGTTAATTAAGTATTGATGGAAAGGTCCTCCTCAACATTTAGTGAAGTGTCTCAATATGCATTAAATTTACCCACTAGCATGATCCATCGTGGTGAGCTTGGTGCATCTTCAGAGTGCCTATTCCAAGCTTCAATTATAAGAATTGAACGGAATTAATACATTTCACAACGTTTTTGCCACATTCATTAAAGAAAAAAAAATAAATAAATAAATTAAAATGGAATCAAATTGACCCCAATTTATTATTACAGAAAACAAGGCAAATGTAAAAGGTGTGTGCCATTTAAAGTCTCATTTACGTCTGGAGCAATTCTGAAACTCCAGTAAATGTGTATCATGATTGTATGTGTGTGTGCGACATACAAATCCTGTATACACTGTAGGGATAACAGCAAGGTTTGCCTTCCTCTTACATTTTCCTCCCATTTATTTGGTCAACACAATGCTCTGGTTTTCTGGCAATTCTTTTGGAACAGAAGGAAGGACAGCAGGCGACAAAGAACGCAACGTATGTAACCCGTCATACTCACAAAAACAAACTCTTCAAAGCAAATCTTCCCATCTTTATTCTTATCGCCCTCGCTCATCAGCTTCTGGATGATCTCTCGCACCTTGTATCCGGGAAGAGGAAGGTTGGCTTCTTTAAATAGATCCTGGAGCTCATAATCTGATATGCATCCACTGGAGTCCAAATCTACAGCCGGAACAAACAAAAAGTATGAGAAGATGATAAAAACACACCACCACGCTCGGCAAACAGACTGAGCTAATGATCGCTCTGCTCCTGCACATGCACATACTGGAGACAATATTATTTATGCTTAGACAAAAAAAAAAAAAAAAAAAAAAAAAAAAAAAAAAAAAAAAAACACCTTACAAATCACATAATATTGAAATTTATTTTTATTTTTAAAGATATCATTGTTGTCAACCAGACTACCCCATGGGTTTTGCAGCATGATGCGCCTTTCCACTGGTTATTAGTCCATGCCGAACCAGGCCGCGCATCTCCTGGCGGGTGCTGCCAGGGATCTGCACAGAAAATGCACTGACACTGAACCAGTCCGATGCACTGACACTGAACCAGTCCGTGCTCCCACCCCTCCCCGGAGATTGCTATCAGGTTAGTCTTGATTCTTCTCCCAGGTGCTGTAGGCAGACCTATGAGCAGGATACAGATCTTTCTGATAACCTGCCTCCAAAGCCTATATTAAAAGAAAGGCGGAGTTACCGGTGTGAAACATGTAAATCAAGAGAGCAGACTGTCAGTCATTAAAGGTCTCACACTGGTAACGCCCCTATGATCTCTGAGCTGGACACAGATCCTGCTGATAATCTGCCTCCAAAGCTTATCTTAAATGAAAGGGGGCGCTACCAGTGAGACATGTAATGACTGACTGTCTGCTCTCCTGATTTACATGTCTCACACTGGTAACTCCCCTTTTAATATCAGATCTATGGGCGAGACAGATTTCCCTGATTAAGCTCTGGGGGCAGATTATCAGGGATATCTGTGTTCCTCCCATAGATTTGATATTAAAATTACAGGCAGAGTTACCAGAAAGACATGTAGATTAGGAGAGCAGAAGGTCAGTTATTACATGGGTCTCACTGGTAATGCTCTCTTTCATTTAAGATAAGCTTTGGAGGCAGATCAGCAAGATCTGTGTCCGGTCCATAAATCATAGGGGCGGTTACCAGTGTGAGACATGTAATGGCTGACAGTCTCCTATCCTGATCTACATGTGTCACACTGGTAACTCAGCCTTTAATTTAACAGCAGCTCTATGGGCGGGACACAGATATCCCTTATAATCTTCCTTTTGAGCTCATCTTAAATTAAAGTGGGAGTTACCAGTGCGAGACATGAAAATCAAAAGCAGACTGTCAGTCATTACATGTCTCACACTGGCAACGCCCCTAAGACCTATTGTCTGGAAACAGATCTCTTTGATAAGGTGTCTCCAGTGCTTATCTTAAATGAAAGAGGACATTATCAGTGTGAAACATGTAATAACTGACAGTCTACTCTCCTGATCTACATGTCTCACTGGTAACTTCCTCTAATTTAAAATAAGCTCTGGGGGTAGATCATCAGGGAGATCTGTGTCCCTTCCATAGATCTTAGCTAATTTACATAAAGAAAAAAATGTTAATTTCTCTGAAATAAAACATCGTATTCCAGATATTGTATTCCGCTTCCCATGACCATAGATCCTTTTTATCCTCCACTAATGTAATGAAATCGTATGGCAATGCTTGGGATGTGCGTCCACCTCCAAAAATTGATTTTGACAATTAGAAATTTGGGACGCTTTCATCAAAGGTAAAAGGAAAATGGGCTAAGAATGTCAATTTTGTGAAGTGTGAATTCTTCAATATTGCGCCCATGCCTAAAAAATATACACAGACTATTAGTAATTATAGACTATGAGAACAATTCCCAATAGATGAGCCATATGGTGTGCACGCTGTCGGTATGTATGTACGTACCCCGACAGGGTGCATGCACTACTCGTACAATATACAAAAAACAGGAGATACAACGAGTATATATGCAATAGAAATATTTTTATTAATATGAAAGAGACATACGCAACATAGCATAGAATATTAAAAACAGACTAAATTCTATCTGAACCTTAAAAAAAAAAAAAAAAAAAAAAAAAAAGACTAAGAAAGTTTGTTTATACTAAACTCTCCAATACTTAGTAACTAAATACTGCCCGAGACCTCGGAGGGTTTGCACTGGGTCACTCCTGTGCCTTCATGAATACAAACACATGTTCCTCGTCTGGAAAAATATATTTTCCCTTTTCATTTCAGTGGGGGGAAAAAAAAACCCTAAATAATAATTAACTGCCCTGGGTCACTCTCACAGTTTCGAAACGCTCAGGACTGCGCTGAAGCGAGGACACGCTCATTTAGAACAGGCAGGGTTAAAAGTCAAATTGGGCAGAAGGGCTCCGTTACAGGTCGTAGAAGAGGAAAACTGCGCCACGGCTTGGCTTCCTGCAAGTATGTACTTGAAATAGCCGAAAAACAGGATGCAAGAAAAAAATTCCATAAAAAGACGTTCCGCCAGCGCCTGATTCAGCAATGTGCGGGATACATTATGTAAAGAAATATTATCACTATAGTCTAGTAATGGATTTTCCAGGGAAGGAGTCACCAGCCCTACAAATGTCTTCACAAAATTGTTATTTCGCTTAGGTAATGTTCTCATTAAAGGTCTGGATGTTCATCCTGCCGTGAACACTTGACACATTAAACATTTATGGTCTCAGACTGCGCTATTCTTGTGGTTGCAAATACATACATAATGCAAAGGGAACGATATTATAAAAGGCAATAATCCCCCCATAGAAAAATGGCCTCTACATTACAGATATGGCAACGATCATCATCAGTGAGCATATGGTAAACATGTTGTCTATAGAGTATTAGCCAACCCATTTTCATACACATCTTTTGGGAATTCGTTAAAAAGGGGTTGTCCACTACTTTTATATTGATGGCTTAGGATAGGTCGGGGACCAAAACCCTGCACCCCCATTGATTAGCTGTCATGAGACGGCAGCCAGAATCATTCTGTTCTGGATCTACACCGTCCACCTATAGTGGCGGGGTACTGCGCAGTACCCAGCTACCATCAGAAGACGGGACAGCTCCGGAACTGAGCAATCCGCCCATAATCTCGTGCCCGCAGTAATAGGTAACGTGGATGATATGGCCAGCGTTAGCGCATAACGGTGGAGGCAGAGGGAAAAGCGCGGGCACGAGATTATGGGCGGGTACTTGGATGACGCTGGTGATGACATTCACAGCGCCACCCATAATCTCGCGCCTGCACAATTACATCACCGGCGCTCGCGATTTGAACAGCGCTCAATCCCACGATAGTGCCACTGGGCATGCGCGAGACTTCAGGAGCCTTGCGTAACATGAGGGAGGCGGCCTCATCTATGTAAATGAACACTGGGGGACAGCAAACAGCGGCAGGAGGGGGAATAACGGAAGAAATACAGCCCGTCCCCATGGCCAGCAAAGCTCATTAACATACCAAAAGGTAATATTTTCTTAAATGTTTATTTAGGTCTGAAAGGGGGTTCAGTAGCAAGATGAACCTTTCTAGAATGCAGCCCAGGAGCTGCAGAAGGGGATTCTTTTAGTTTCATAGCGAAAATTCAGGCGACAGGTTCCCTAAAATTTTTCCTGGATTTCCTGGGAAAGGAACTTCACGTCTAAAAAAGCCCCAGTGCAAAAATTTCAAGATTTTTCATTTCTAGTTTTAATAAAGATTGCAATATGTGGGGGGGGGGGGACAATTTGCCAAGAAAAAAAATTAAATAAAATAGGTAATTTTTTATTACATTTGATTACAATCTAAAAAAAACAAAAAAAAAAACAAAAACAAAAAAAAAGTCTAGAAGATGCCACATATCAGGGAAGTATTTCTGCAGCTGCGTGCTGAGAGTTGTTTCCTTCAGTCATTCTTGGAGCACTCTTGTTTCTCAAAGGCAGCGTGCCATTTTGTGGATTGCTAACAGATCGCTTTAGCGCTGATCCAGATGGCAGGAACTGAACAGAAGCACTTGGACGATCACTGAAATGCTGCATCGATCACGTAGCATTACAATACAAAGCGTTACCCTTCCTGATCTCCGAAAAGTGGGAACCACAGACTTCAGAGTGCCTGAGGGGTGTTCTAAGACGTAGACTACAATAACTTCTAATTTCCTCAATTAAATATTGCCAAGACAAGACAAAAAGCTGTCGCGAAATATGCAACATCTCCCTTTTTTTTAGTCCTTTGAGAGTTTAGGTCGTATGCGCTCATAAAAAGCGTTGCCTGGTTTAGAAACAAAGGGTGGTAAATGATCTCCACTCTGCTGCTCTGGAGGACCTAGCAAATTACTAGAATACATGGGAAATCTTCTAGAGTTTGATAAAAATTGTGTAATGCTTCTATTTGCCTATAGTGGCGCTGTAGGACAACCACACACTTCCAATCGTGACATTAGGTTGACCACTCCGAGAGCTGTAATATTCTGGGATCCTACCAAAAAAAAAAAAAAAAAAAAAAAGTAGGTCCACCACATCAGTGGTGGTGATTAAAAGAGAATCTGTCAGCAGGTGTTGCTACCTCATCTGAGATCTGAGAAGAGCATGATTTAGGCAAAGAGATCCTGAATCCAACGATGTATTACTTAGATTACTGGCTGCAGTCATTCTGACACAATCAAGGTTTTAGATTTAGCAATGAAGCAGAGCTGAGAACACTAACCTCACCCACACCAGGCTCTCCATGTACAAAGTCTATAGACAGTGAGTTGCTAATCACAGCAAGGGGCGTGCCAGACTAGTTATCCTTTTGCTGACCTAGTCCGGCAATGATAATTTCATAAAGCTAAAACAAACATTGCAGGTAAACAGAGCACAGTGTGATAAGAGACGCATAAGGCTAGTTTCACACTTGCGTTGGACGGCTTCCGTAGCATTGAGTTGTGTGACGGATGCAACGGATGCGTTGCATATAGTGGCACAACGCAATGCTACGGATCGTACAAAACAACGGAAAGCTTTATTTTTTTTTTTTCTTCTTCTTTACAGTTTACCGGCAGACGACTATTGTGAACGATCAGCCGATCGCTCTCAATAGCCGGCGGCCGAGCGCTCAGCTGGGCGCCCTCATATGCCGGCGGCCGAGCATGCCGGCGGCCGGTCGCTCAGCTGAGCGCTGTCACTTGCCGGCGGCCTGTCGCTCAGCTGAGCGCTCTCACTTGGGCGCTCAGCTGAGCGCTGTCACTTGCCGGCGGCCGGGCATGCCGGCGGGCGGGCGCTCAGCTTCGGCCACCGAGAGACAACAAAAATAAAGTTTGTGATAAAAAAAAAAAAAAAAAAAAAGCATGCGCAGTGAAATCCTACGGATTGCGCTGCTCAAAAAACGTTACATGCTGCGTTCCTTCCACCCGACGCGTCAAAATAACGACGCTGCGTCGTCCAGCGGATGCAACGCAGACACTTGAGTTACAGTGCGTCATCCATACAAGTCTATGGAGAATAGCACAGTGCGTTAACGGACTGCGCTATTCTCCATAGTGATGGAATGCGCTGAACGCAAGTGTGAAAGTAGCCTTACTGAAATCTGTGTTTTAACCCCTGCAGCATGCTGTCTTCAGATTACATAGCAAAAACCTGCTGAAAAATTCTCAAAAAAAAAAAAAAGCTAGACAAGGACTGACCTTCTGCAGAGAGATCAAAAATGTAAATAGTTAGACGTTTCATTTATTGATGTCTGACATTATAAATGAAAGGAAAATGACATTTCTACAGGAAAATTCTTGATGGATAACAGTGAACATTAGCCAGCGTTCTGCTAGAACTATTAAATTAGCGTTCTGCCAAGCCAAAACTCCAAGTGTGTTCTGGTGCCTCGATATGACAGATACTCGCTGTGTCTCATTCCTTCTTGAGTCAGTTCCTGCTATGCCACAGACAAAGAAACGACTTGCATGTGTTTTCATTTATGTTGTGTTCGTCTCGCATTACACCCTTACTTTGTCCGAGGACAATGGAGGCAGCCTAAATAATGTTTGTGCAGAAAATGAATTTCCTATGCACAAGTGACAATATGATCGCTCATTGACTTCATACACAGGAAATTACAGCATTGTTACCAAGTGACTCACCCGAAAGGACAGATCTGCCGAAACATGCTCAAAATAGAAAATTATGATCATATAAAACGCATAAAAGGCAATAAAGCAACCGCCTGTTATGTCTCAAAAATAGAAATTAAAAAGTGGGGTTTTCCATTAAAGGTAAAAAGATTTGGGCAACATGATGGGGGGGGGGGGGGAGAAATGACATAACGCCTTTTTACAAAATATTGCATTATCTGCATGGACTTTGGAACCCATCCCATTCAGTTTCCACATTTTTTCTTCTTGGGCTCCTCTACACACAAGTCTGGTGTTTCGCAATTGCTTCTTCTCTGACATAGTGCTTAACTAGAACAACAGATGAAACCTAAAAGGAGGTACTGATCTGATTGTTTAATAGAGTATTATTCAACCCTGGTCAAGGCATCAACTGTTGTGTTGGAAATAAGTGGGCACCAGCCTAGTGCCCTGATCACCGGCCCAGTGTACAGATCATCATGCTCCATGTAATGTTGGGATCTTGGAGTAGAGATGAGCGGACCCATTGGAAGTTCGGTTTGGCGCCTTCCACCTGACATTAAAGTTAGGTTTAGGTTTAGGACCCGGACTTGACCTCAACCCCAATGGAAGTCACTAATTGGGCAGCCTACATGCAGCCAGCCATAAGCCGATCACTTCTAAGGGCGAGGAGTTTCGTTTTTTTCTTTTTTGGTAGGTTGCCGTTACTCCCTGTGCAAGCGGCTCGACTGGGCATTGAGCGTACCTGAGCACAGCGATGCTCACGTCAGTGGTTTGCATTCATAAAGCACCCAATTGCCGAATCCGAACTCTCATTTTTGTAAAGTCATTTGTGTTTGGTGCGAACATTGAATCTCAGGTTCTCTCATCTCTGGGAGTAAAATGGTGAAATTGCCTGGTGACAACTGATGCATTTTTTGCACCAGTTCTGCTCCGGCTAAGTTACATCAGGCTCAAAAAAAGCTAAGCCTAATGCAATAGATCTATGCGAACCCCAGCCTTATTAGTTGGCTCAATTTTTATCTTCTGAATTGGCTTTTTAGAAGACATTAAAAACACGCATTTCATTACAGAACCCACCGGTGAACCTTCTATACCTCATTACAACAGGCATCAAATAACTTTGGAGTGGTATCTTATGGATTCACTCTAGTAGCCCCCCATGTGTTGCATAGTACGCCATAGGTTAAATGAAAATAGGCAAACGTAGATGGGATCAAAAGCAGATGTCGCCTGGTCACATTGCAGCAGTACCAGGAAGCAGACAACAGACAAATATATAGCCAAAAGGTTTGGATCAGAGGTCAGCAGCCGAAAGAAACTTGAACTAGGAACAAAGGGACGAGAGCCAAGAATAACATAGCTTTATTGGACTACATGTAGGCACAAGATAGACAAAGCTGTAGGAAAAGCAAGATGTAAAGATCCTATCAGAGAAGGCCATCAGTGACTGCCTAGGTCAGTGTTTCTCAACTCCAGTTCTGAAGACCCACCAACAGATCATGTTGTCAAGGTTTTCCTCAATCAGGTTTTCAGGATTTTCTTAATGTTGCACGGGTAATGGAATTATTCTCTGTCTAATATTGAGGAAAACCTGAAATCATCATCTGTTGGTGGGTCTTGAGGACTTGAGTTGAGAAAAACTGGCCAAGGCAGTGGAGCTGATGTGTACAAAACGCAAACGAGAGATCCACAATTTCTCACTTTCATTTGACCTGTGTCCGTAGAAGGATAAGTAGAGCATACACATGCAAACAGAGGCGAAAATAAAAGTACTTCTACATACAGTAGTTCATTTATCTACTGTACACATGTTTATACATACAACATTAATAGGGGTTAAACTGGTGAAGAACAGTCAGTAACTAGCAAAACAAGCCGTCGGGCAGTTTGTAGATCTTCCATTCCATAACATGGAGATCGGAAACTTGATGCTAAGCCTTTAACGAGAAATCCTAAGAATATCCAAATCTGAATCTGTGCCTTCATCAGAAGATCCAGTGCAGATTGCCGCTGAAGGAACAGACTAAATCTAAAACTACTTAGGCAATGCAGAAAAAGTAGTTATCAGTGAAAGCTAAAAGGAAGAACAAACAATGCAAATAGATGGAAAGACGAGAAGTTCACCTACTACCATGCCTTCTCCTGCTAAGTATCTTCACGTAACGGATCGTTCCATCCAGGAATGTTATCAAACTTGAAGAGCATTTCTGATTCAAGAGTATAAGGCTGCATGCCCACAATCAGTGTTCACAGCATTTTGGACGCTGTATTGTACAGTACAAGCACGGTGGATGGGCTTTCTAGAAATCCCGTGCCCACTGTGCTTTTTCCCGCAGCAAAAACTGACCTGTGGGGCGGCTTTCTGAGCTGCAGCATGTCAACTGTTTGCTGCGGTGTGGCAAGTGTCCTCCTTAGGAAGACCACAAGAGAGACCGAAGTGCCCCGAACCCTGATACTGGGTATGAGCAGCTGCGGTCTCCTGCGGAGGAGTCTCATGGTCCCGCAGGTCAAGACCTGTCACGTCCAGGACGCAGCAAGTACTTATCGTGTGCACGTACCCTTTCACAACAAATGCTGCACTAAAAAAAAAAAAAAAAACAAGACACCACCAACCATGGAATTAAAAAAGATAACTGGCAAGCAAATTACTCACCAACTTTAGCAAATGCTTCCCTTAGCTCTTCCAGTTCATCTTTGGAGATCTGTGTCGTGTGCGCCATTGTTGGCAGCTGCAGTTACCTACAAGACAAAATATACTCAGAATCTGCTGCAAACTCGATAATATTGGCATTTATTACATCTCAAAAGGGGAAATTAATGGTAGCCTACCCCACACCACTCCCAATCTGAAACGGCACCACTCTTCCCTCATGCCAAAAAGCAAGAATTAGGTGGAGATGACTATACAACCAGAATAGCAGGTCACAGAGACATCCTCTGACATTGTGTGGACTTTGTCCAGCACCCCTGGCAAATGGCTGATTTGGTGTTGAACTCAACAGCCAGCCAGGAATTTTGGGGTAAAATGTTAAAATTTCCTATATGGTCAAATAGAAATGTGACTACTGCAACCAATCACTTGCCGCAGAAGTCTGATTAGCTGCAGTGGTCACATGCCCAACAGGCTCGAAAAGGAAGTGCAGAGGCTGGCATGGAACCTGGACATTGCGAGAGGAGGTGTGACTGGGCTTGGGAAGGCGGCCTTCTGGGATGACCTCTCAAACTTGTAGCAGGGAGAGTCAACACTTTCGGTGTATTTAAAACTGCACGATCATGAACCACCATTCCTAGTAACTGCCGATCAGCCGTTAACATGCAAAAGCCTCGTTTTAGGATTGTTAACCCAGTGCAAAAAACGGCACTCTCGGCAGCATAAGAGCAACGAACGATTACAGATCATTCAGGGTGCATCATTTAGCAAGGTCTGTCGGTGCGAACAGGCTCAAACGGATGTCGATCATCAAATATTTACCAGGTGTCATTCAGTGCTGCCGGACGGTTCATGTAAAACAGGGGTGCACAATTGTTTTGGGTCTGGGGGGGGGCTACACTGCCAGATTGAACCAACTATCAGAGCCTTAGTATTACCTTTAAGTACTTTTATTGCTTATTGAAAAGCATGAGACAAATATTCAATAAGAGCTACTTCCATTTTTTGAGCACCCAACTCCCATGAAATTAGAGGTACCCTTTTCATGGGTTTGCGGTCCAGAAAGAAGGAGACCATGAATTCAGCTCTGTACATTGAAGTATATGCCGGCCGCTGAAAACTCAAGAATTTCCCTTCAACCATGAAATACAATGGATATAGCAGCACTCACACATGGCCCCCCCCATTATTTAAACTCATCTACTCCTTTAGTGCTATAGCAATCATAACTCCACTGTTGTGCCAAATATGGCTGGTCCAAAAAAAAAAAAAAAAAAAAAAAAAAAACACGGGGAAAAACCCCACACCGTTCATAATGAGCCGTCCTTACTGTTGTACGCAACGCTGATTCTCTCCATGACATTGCAAACACGTGACCAGACACTTATGTTTGTGAGCTGATGTTTGTAGAGCGCATAGGAGGGATATTAAGGGCCGTATGTGACCCTGGAACAGCAGATTATGCACCCCTGGTGTAAAATGACCACTACTGCCAGGTTTCTACATAGCTAACTACTAGTTATCACTAGGTTTCCAAGCAGGGGAATTCTGTTAGCTGCCCACTGTTATGGGAGACTTCTAAAAAGTAAGGGTACCCAAAAAGGTAGAGGACCGCTTTAATAAGACAGTGACTGATTAAATCAGCAAGGAACCCAACAGCTGCATACTTTCCATACAAACACAACTTAAAAAGGGAACCTGTCAACAGGTTTTTCCTTTAGAAGTTGCAGCCACCACCACCGGGCCCTTATATACAGCATTCTAACATGCTGTATATAAAAGTGCAGGCCGCTGTGAGAACATAAAACACACTTTATAATACTTACCTAATGGTCGCACAGTTGGCCATATAGGAGTCTCCGTTGTCTGGTGCCGGCGCCGCCTATTTTGGCCATCTTTGAGCTCCTTCTCTAGCCGTGGTGCATGACGCGTCCGACGTCATCCACACTCGCCGGCATTCAGGTCCTGAGCAAAGCAGAATAAAGTATTGTAGTGCGCCTGCGCAGGACCGGCGAGTGTGTATGATGTAGCCGCGTCATGCACCCAGGCTTCAGAAAGAGGTTAAGATGGCCAAAAGAGGCGGCGCCATCACCGGACAAAGGAGACGCCCATAAAGGCCCACAGTGGGACTGTTAGGTATTATAAAGTGTTTTTTATGTTCTCACAGCGGCCTGGGCTCTTATATACAGCATGTTAGAATGCTGAGTATAAGAGCCCGGTGGTGGTGGCCGCAGCTTATACGCCAAAAAAGTGGTGACAGGTTCCCTTTAAAAGGAAACTTGTCATGTGAAAAAACACAATCTGCACGTTTAGATCGTTGCGAATCAACTCTGTCTGCACATCACACTCCACTGCAGGGAGCAAATGAACTTTAAAGGGGGTTGTCCACTGCTTTTACATTTAAGCCTATCCTTAGGATAGGTCATCAATGTCTGATCGGCCGGACAGCCGCATCCCCGCCGATCAGCTGTTCTAGGTCCCGGCGGCTGCAGCAGCAGGCAGACGAAAATGCTCAGTTCCAGCGCTGTTTCGTCTTCTGCTTCGCAGCTGCTATATGAAGACGGAGCAGCGCCAGAACGAAGCATTTCCAGCTGTCTGCTGCCGCCACCGGGACAGAGAACAGCTGATCGTGGGGGGTACGGGAAAATCAGACCCCAGCCAATCAGACATTGATGACCTATCCTAAGGATAGGCCATCAATGTAAAAGTAGTGGACAACCCATTTAACTTCCACGGCAACATTCGAGTCACAGAGTGGGGCCAGTGCGGGTTCGGACACTGCTTTGTGAATGGAGAGAGGCGGCTGTAACTGCCCCCCGCACTGACCGACAGCAAGTTCTAATGCTGAGCAGCAGTCAGTCAATGCGGGGGGCAGTTACAGCCACCTCTCTCCATACACAAAGCGGTGCCTGAACCCGCCTCTATGGCTGAAGCCCAAACACTGGCGGGTGTATTAAAGTTAGTTTCCTCCCAACATCGGCGTTTGCAGCGCAGGCACCGGGCATATCCGAGAAGCTATAAACCTGCAGATTAATAGCTTTTTTTTCACGAGACAGGTTCCCTCTAAAAAGGAACTGTGATAATGTAATATGTAACTTACCCGTGTATAAAGTCTTCTTATAAAAATGTTCCCTTTAGATTAGCTTTACCCCTAGAAAAAGAAAAATCTTGAAGTTAATTTACATGTATTTTTATAAAACATATAATATTTTAATTTAATTTTATTTAATTTTCAATTTAATTTAAAATATATATATACTGCTTTCTATTCACACACTGTAATGCAGTAATAAGAAATTGCCAACACCGTAAATTTGCCAGTTTAAGGTGTTTTCTCATCAGGTTAACCCCAGGTCATTTGCAATAATCGGGATATACAATATATCGGGGCTGGAACCCTTGCCAATTTCGAGAGCTGAGCTCTGAGATGCCCCAGCAAAATATAATGGAGTAGTGAATGGTTTCTATCCCTTGTCTATGGGATTGCCAGAGGAAGTGGAGTGCTGTACAATATATGAGGTGTTCCCCTGCTTAGGACCTTTCTTCTGGGAGCCTGAGCAGATAGCTCCATCCAAGCAGGAACACCTGCTTTACCACTATGCATTAGCAATAATTTGAATGGCTCCATGTAATATCAGTCATTTACTGCATCTTTCCAAAGATCAACCATTTGTCAGGGGTCTCAGGAGACCAAAGTGTATAAATTCTCTCTTTAAAGGGTTATTCCGAATATTCAAAGTCACCACCTATGCAATAGATCCTCAGTAGTGATGAGCGAGCATGCTTGTTACTACTCGGTACTCGCACGAGTATCAATGTACTCGGGCTACTCGGCGGGTACCGAGTAATCTCGCGATACTCGTGCTGTACTCGTGGTCTTCATGTTGGCGCTCTTTTTACAGCCATCCCTTATGCAGGGATTGGCTGGCAGACCACTGCAATGCCACAGCCCTGTTACTTGTGGAATTGCAGTGATTGGCCAGCCCGCACAGCGCGACCGTGCCTTTAGCCCGACACTTCCCCGCTCGGCTACGGCCCCTCCCGCACTCCACTCCGCGTGTATATATATATATGCACGCTTACACACACACGTACGTTTTTTTTTTTAATTTACAGTTTTATGGTTTCTACATGCTGCCGGGGGTCATTTCAGAATAATACTCGGGTCTCCCATAGGATAACATTGGGCTCGGTGCTCGGGCCGAGTACACGAGTATTTTGAGATGCTCGGCCCGAGCCTCGAGCTCCCGAGCATTTTAGTACTCGCTCATCACTAATCCTCAGCAATACCGAGAAAGTTCCTTAGGAGGAGCAACGGCCATTCACATACATCACCCTTCATGACTTTGGTATAGTCGATGCCTGGGAGGTCACCCTCTATATACATATATACCTCCTTTAGACCCAACACTTCCCACAATCCACTGTCGATCCAAGAAAGAGACACTTACACCAGATATTATAAAAGGCTGCTGAGGCCATTTTACCCAAACAAAATACAAGATTCAGTAATAACGTATATAAATATAAATGGGTGGGGTCCTCAAAGTTTCTCAATCTGGTGATTACCAACAGTAATAAACCATAACCTCCCCCTGACTCCTAGTCACTCCCAGCCGTAAACACCAGATCGGGAGCACCAATAAAAATAGGAGGAGGGGACGGAAGGGTATAAAACAATGAGACTCATTCCATTGCCGGTTGTCCCCCCCCAAAAATCACCAGACCACAACCCAACCAGACTAAAGGATCCATATTTCCATAAATCCCCGGTACAATTTAAACAACTTTGAGAACCCATCCCAACCGTCATAAGCCACCATGACCCTGCTTCAACCACTACTGAGGGCAGGCGGTACTCTCCTGAAAAGCGCAGGCAAAAAGGGGGCCCCATTTCCTGATTTGGGGGGGGGTTATATGAGACAAACGGCCTAAAACCCCACCCTCGAAGCCTATCTCCTCCCACCTATGCAAAGTCATGCAGGCCTCCCCCCTCAACCAGGGTTGAAGTTCCAGCCTGATACTTTCATTGTGTAGGAGACTAATAGACTTAGCAGGGTACAGCACTCCACTTCCTCTGGCAATCCAATAGACAAGGGATGGAAACCATTCACTACTCCATTTTATTCGGCTGGGGCATCTCAGAGCTCAGTTCTCGAGAAGGTTCCATTAGTTGGACATCCATCGATCAAATTATCACCTATCCTATTAAGTTGGGTGATAATGTTAGGAGCAACCCTATAACATCTCTTCTACCTTGGACATCTGCCACACGTAAGCACTCACAATTCGCACAACCTGTAGTCAATCTCACAAATCCAGACCAGCGCAAAGAAGTGTGTGGAAAAAATAAAAAAAGTTAGAAAAAAATAAAAAAACTCATGCACCCACATACAGATTTACCAAAGGAAGGACCATCATTGTTTATTTGTCAAACCATTATGTGCAACCAAGCAAAAACTCAGAAGGTCTATTTCAGGCACTGGACACCAATTAAGTCCCATTTTAGCTCTTACTCCACAAAGTAACTGTCAATTTCCGCCCTGATTACAGTCCTACCCTGCAGGGGCTATGGATTCTGAAGGCTCGTAGATTTTAGGAGCATGTTATAAGAATTCAACAAATTTGCAATCCCAGCCGGGCTCTCCCAACTTCTGGTGACATGTATCATCTCGTTCAGGCTTACATAATCCACATTCCACACATCAAGGGAGAAAGAACTGTATGTAAGAGTCACACACCCCTACATCCAAATGTTTCTATCATATTACCAGTGAGGTTTATGCATTCAAGCATTCCCATAAAGCTCCCCGATTTCTCCTCTCCCATATCTATATTTAACGTTTGTATACCTTCGCGTCTCAGGGTGCAGCTGTACATTTGTTAGCGTATATTTCATGTTGGGTTTGCAACTGTTCACATTTGTCTCTTAAGTGGTCGGTTTTCTCATTTTGGATCACTCCCACAGTAACCTCCTACATATTTGGTGTCTAAACCAACGAGTGTTAAGGAGTTTGCGGTGACCACATGGCAGTCCACATGCGTTCTAGCTGGTATAAATACAAACTCGTCCTCTTCACGGTTACCCATAAAATACTTTGTCAGCTTTTCCTCTCTACCCTCATACACACAAGCGATAGGTTTAGCCCTTTCACGCTGCGTTCCTCTCCCAGTTTAGTGATGCAGTTGGGGCTTCCGTCCGAACCCTCAGCAAAACGAGTTTCGGACGTATGCGCTGACGGGTCATTGATTATAATGGTACAGTCAGTCACTGTGTGCTCGGTCATACGCGATTTTCGTGAGTATAGGCTTATTGGAGACGGACACCCAGACGTGCAAGACTGCGCCTGGGTATCAGCCTCCAATAGGCATATACTCCCGAAAATGGTGCACAAGAGCACACAGTGACTGTTTGAACCATTACAGTCAATGACCCTTCAGCGCATACTTCAAAACCCATTTTTCGGGTGTTCTGCCGGCAGCCCCAATGGGACCACTGAAGGGAGATTGGAACGCAATGTGAAATTTTGTGTTGATTCTAAATATTCACGAGCTGACCTACACTTGGAAGGGTATACAAATACTTTTCGATTTACTAATATTATGGCTATAATTATACAGTAATTATCCAACTATGGTATAAGCCTAAATAAGTTTTGCAAGAGGTCAGTGTTTGGTCACAACTGGTGAACAGCCATAAAAACACATCATCCACGTATCCATCATGGCACCATTGCTTCCATTTTTTACAGAATAGACACAAACATGATTGACCCTTTAGTATTACCGCACCCTCATTGATCTGAAACCAGTTTTTCGTGCAATATAATGTGGCACTGTTCTATTTACAGCTAATCAATATTAAAAAAAATAAAAATCTAAGTGTGAACGGAGTTCAAAGTCCAAGATATTTTTTCCTGCTTTTTGGACTATAGCGCTTTGGACGACATTAAATTAAAATCTATTTTACCATACTCTCGAATGTCACCATCGCACACATACAAGCAGTATTCCGGCAGCCCAAGTCGGCATTCACACAGCCGGATGTCAAGGTCCGAACACAGACACGTGAAAAGGATCAAAAACGGGTATATGAGGACGTTCAGGAGTCCCGCAGCCGGTTTGCCCCGGACTAGGACTCATGGATGTGAGAATACAGCATAAAAAGGCATTTGACCTGTCACACATATTGATTTTAGAAATATAATTTAAAGGATCTTCTGGATGCCCAAAAATAAAAGGAATTTTCTTTTGATTAGTTCTTTTTTGTTTAATGCAAGTTATCTTTTTAGAGCAAAGGCAGACATTCCCGAGACATAACAAAAGGCATAGCAAAAACAACAAAAATCCTAAACACTTACATAAAAAAGGCAACAAAAATTCCAAAAGAGACCTTACAGAAGTGCATGCTGCCACCACCAAAATCCTAAAGTTACTTCCTTTCTGCCGTCCCAAATTATGCCCCTTATTTGCCCCTTTTACGCTGAGTAATGACAGAGGAATACCTGAATGTGAGACCGGAGCGGCTGCCTCCCCACCTTCACCAGCAGCAATGAAGCAAATGGCATATTTAGCAAAAAAACACATGTTTAACACAGGGTGTGTCCTACGAGAGATCAGTACACTGAACAAACTAGAATTACAGAAAATAACGTGAAGCTGAAAGTCTGAACGAAAAGAAGCAATGTAATGTATGGTCAAATAAGGCTACCAGAATCCCCCAGTCCTGTCTATTACATTATACATATACTGTATTTAAAGGTTCTTTAAAGGGAACCTGTCAGGTGCAATGTGCACCCAGACCCACGAGCAGTTCTAGGTGCATATTGCTAATCCCTGCCTAACTGTCCCTGTATCTAGTAAACTAGATAAAGAGATCTTTAGAAAAAAGGTATTTCTAACGATCCTTTATGATATGCTAATGAGCGTGGGGACTAGTCAGAAGGGCGTTATATCCCTCAACTAGTCCGTCCTCTTAGCATGTTAGCACACCTACAGGGGTGTACTAACATACTATTGAATTCAATATCACCAGCGGAGACGCGCGTACTTTTGTTCGCGCTTCTAAATGCTGGGCAACTCCGGTCATGTGCAGTAGACCTCTCTGATGTCTGGATGCGTACACCTGGCTTCATAGTGCGCATGACCGTAAGTGCCCAGTATTCAGAAGCACAGTCACAGCAAACACTGGTGATGCTGTATTTAATAGCATGCTAAGAGGGTGGACTAGTCGGCTGATAAGACCCTTGGGACTAGTCTTTGGCCTCATTAGCATATGATAAAAGAGCTTTAGAAATACTTTTTTTAAAAGATCTTTATCTATGTTACTAGATACAGGGATGGTTAGGCAGGGATTAGAAATTAGAACACATTACTGCTCATGGTTCTGGGTGCATATTGCACCTGACAGGTTCCCTTTAAAATGAATCTGTCAGCAAGTTTTTGATGCTTAATCAGAGCAGCAAGATTTAGAGACAGAACGGCAACAATGTGTCACTTACTAGGCTGTTTTTTGTTGTTTCAATAGAACCAGTGTTTTATCAGCAGGAGATTATCAGTACAGGACTAGGTGCCTTGTGCTTACTAGTCCAACCACAGCACCAAAACTGATTGGCAACTATTGATATACTATAAACACAGAAAGTGGCCAATCAGTGGTGTGGGCAGGGCTCAGCTAGACCTGCAGCAGAGAAAACTGATTCTACCACAACTGCAGTATCCAGTGAGCTAAGTGACATGTCGCTAGAATCCGGGTCTCTGTGCTTCTTATAGGACTCTGATCGGCTGCAAACACCATCTCTTTCCAGAGAACCTTGCATGTCAGTTTCACTTCTGTATGACACATTAAATTATTAAGTCCTTGGTAGTCTGCCAGTCTGTGTTTACACTGGCAGGACCAGGAGCAGCTTCTGACTACTCTAGATCACCACTGAGGTAGTCATGATGAGACTTTATGGCCATCTATTACAGGTGATATTCATAAAGGCATGTCACAGATTCCCAAATCCAAAAAAGAATGCATTGGACGCCTTCATGGGAAATTGCAAGGACCATAAATTGGGATTTACACCAACATCCTACTAATCCCTAAGCTGTATGTGCAACGCCCTACGGGGCAGGTTGTTAACCTACTCGTTGCCGGGCCGTTGAAGGTCAGGTCAGGCGATGTCACAGGTAGCCTTGCCTGGTTCCGTTGGAAAGCGGAGTGATTGGGAAAGTTTGTCGTGACGCCACCTGTGGTGTGCAGCAGGGGAGTAGCCGCCGCTGCAGAATTCCTAACCAGAGCGTGTGTTATGGCAATCAGGATGGTGTCGCTCCCCACAGGCGGAGCGGACCCAGAGTGGGATAACTGGGGATGGCAGTCCCTTGGAAGCGCCGAAGCGCGGGGCAATAGCGTAGCTAAACAGAGTCTGAGTGAGCAACTGTGGTTCCAGGTTCTTTAACTCACTGCTTTAAAGCTGCACCCAGGTGCTGGTGTCTGCCGTCGTGGGCTTCGGTCAATCCTAAGCAAGTAAGGGGCCACCACCAGTGTTTGAAGAGAGCAAGAGTTTTCTTTTCCGAGGATATCCCCCGTCAGCAATTAGGAACCCGGGCTGAGCTCCCCACTCCAAGCCCCGGGCCAAGTGAAGTCAAAGAGTTCCAGAAGTGTCTTGTCAGAACTATGGTCCCGACTTGTCTGTCTGTATGAGTGTTATGCGCCTACCTCTACCCCCAATGATGCCCGCCCGCCACTTAGCGGCTGCCCTGGTGACTGGAAGGTCCCATGACTATATGGCCACACACCCCCGTCTGCCCCAAAGCAGCTCCCCAGTGGGAAGCACCTGACTGAAATGAAATGTGGTGACACCGATTGTTAACCCCCCCTTACTTGAGATGGGAACCACACCTTAACTGAGGTGCAGTACCCTGTGGCGACCAGAGCCTCAGGGGCACAACATATGTAGCCCTGTCCTCACCTGTCAGCAGATGAGTAAAGGTGAAGATACATTTAAGGTTAAAGCACACAAAGGAGCGTCTGTTTATATGAATATTAGTACTAAGTGTCCCATAAACACGAGTTCAACTTCCGAACCAGAAGTTTAAGAACAAGCTTCATGGTCTTGTAACTTCTGCTCTAAGGAGCTTTAATGCATCTTATAATGGACTCCGCATTTACTTATAAAGCACTGTACCACTAAAAGGCCATGAAATCTCAGTGCTGGTAGAGGCAATACAGCATTGGTAAGGAGGGTTAAAGAAATAAAAGACCCAACCTCATCAGCTAATGTACAATTTAACAAACAGGGGAAAGTGAGGCCCGAGGAGCAAAAAAGCCGAAGAGCTGAAACAGAGGTCTATGCCGCACAATGCTCTTCCCTACATGCTGCCGTACAATATAACCGTTATATGCACTAGTGGTGAACACATTAGTGGAGACCGGAGCCAACAGCTCCTCCTTCCATCAATCACCGTGTGCAACTGAGACCGCAGACTCGATGAGGCCACTTAATCGAAGTGGTGCAGGAGTGTTGTGTATTTTTTTTCTCCCTGTGTGAGACTTAATAAAGGGGGACGACGTGGGGGGCTCACGCTGTAAATAGGGGACGACGTGGGGGGCTCACGCTGTAAATAGGGGACGACGTGGGGGGCTCACGCTGTAAATAGGGGACGACGTGGGGGGCTCACGCTGTAAATAGGGGACGACGTGGGGGGCTCACGCTGTAAATAGGGGACGACGTGGGGGGCTCACGCTGTAAATAGGGGACGACGTGGGGGCTCACGCTGTAAATAGGGGACGACGTGGGGGCTCACGCTGTAAATAGGGGACGACGTGGGGGCTCACGCTGTAAATAGGGGACGACGTGGGGGCTCACGCTGTAAATAGGGGACGACGTGGGGGCTCACGCTGTAAATAGGGGACGACGTGGGGGCTCACGCTGTAAATAGGGGACGACGTGGGGGCTCACGCTGTAAATAGGGGACGACGTGGGGGCTCACGCTGTAAATAGGGGACGACGTGGGGGCTCACGCTGTAAATAGGGGACGACGTGGGGGCTCACGCTGTAAATAGGGGACGACGTGGGGGCTCACGCTGTAAATAGGGGACGACGTGGGGGCTCACGCTGTAAATAGGGGACGACGTGGGGGCTCACGCTGTAAATAGGGGACGACGTGGGGGCTCACGCTGTAAATAGGGGACGACGTGGGGGCTCACGCTGTAAATAGGGGACGACGTGGGGGCTCACGCTGTAAATAGGGGACGACGTGGGGGCTCACGCTGTAAATAGGGGACGACGTGGGGGCTCACGCTGTAAATAGGGGACGACGTGGGGGCTCACGCTGTAAATAGGGGACGACGTGGGGGCTCACGCTGTAAATAGGGGACGACGTGGGGGCTCACGCTGTAAATAGGGGACGACGTGGGGGCTCACGCTGTAAATAGGGGACGACGTGGGGGCTCACGCTGTAAATAGGGGACGACGTGGGGGCTCACGCTGTAAATAGGGGACGACGTGGGGGCTCACGCTGTAAATAGGGGACGACGTGGGGGCTCACGCTGTAAATAGGGGACGACGTAGGGGCTCACGCTGTAAATAGGGGACGACGTGGGGGCTCACGCTGTAAATAGGGGATGACGTGGGGGCTCACGCTGTAAATAGGGGACGACGTGGGGGCTCACGCTGTAAATAGGGGATGACGTGGGGGCTCATGCTATATAGAAGGCTAAGTGGGGCCTCACACAAACTATAGGAGGGCTGGTTATGTGGGCGCTTACTGTGGATAGGAGCCATTTAGAAGCTCATTGTTTCTAGGAGGGCTATGCTGGGGCTAATGCTGTATATAGGGGGACTATGGTGAGGTTAATACTGTATATAGAAGCTATGTTGAAGCTCACACTGTATATAGGAGAGTTAGTTATGTGGGGGCTCATCTATACAGGTGGCTATGTGGGAGCTCATACTGTATATAGCAGAGCTTTGTGAGAGCTCACTGTATGTATATAGAAGGTGCTGTGTATGGGTTCATACAGTGTATAGGGGGTGTCGGCATACTTTATTTTGATCAATATTAAGTGATTATTTCTATAAATATTAATTGTATTACTTAACATTGAGCAAAAGTAATTTCAGCCCATTTGTTTGGCCCTACACGAAAGTCACAGTCTCGTGTGGCACCCTGGGAAAATTAATCTCGCCCATCCCTTGGTTAGAAGATTTATACCTCAGATTCTTTCACAATTCTGCACAAGAAGCCACAAGTTTATAAACAAGGCTGCGGAGGCAGAGTCAGGAAAACTGTAATGATGCCAACTGCAGTGCAAAAATATTTAAGAAGGGGGGGGGCAGAAAAAAAAAAAAAAAGAAAAGAATAAGGATATTTATAAAAACAAAGTTACTTGCCACGTGAGTCCTACACCAGCACTGCTGAGCAACAGTACTAACCACTGAGCCACCGTACTGCCCACATATGGCACAATGAAGGGGGTCAGTAATTCTCAGATGTCAGGTTTTGAATAACAGAACCTAGAGAGTGATAACATCCCATCCATTGGCAAGATAACAATTGCTGCCCTCAGCAGCCAGGTGACTGATGGATGGGATGGGCACATTTCTTGTCCCGTTAGAGATCACAAGATGAATGGAGCTGGGGTTAGGGGAGGGAAGTAAGTATAAACATTTGTTCCTTTATTTTCTAGTGATTGCTACTCTGCCATATTTTGAAAAGTCCCAGGAAACCCCTGGTTCTCCTGAAGAAGCTTGTTAACTTCGAAACGCATTAAAACCAAACCACGTAGACATCAGATACCACATATTGGAAATCTTACTGTCGATACGAAACCAGCAGCGCAGATCATCCGCGTTCTCTATAACACTGAGGAAACCCCTTGACATATAAGATACTATTAACTTTCTTTTCTTTCATCCGTTCTGTACAGTATTCCATTTTATACATAAGATATCTGTGGATTATTTTTGTTAAAAAGGGAACGTGTCGGCACCGCCGCCGGGCTCCTGTCGGCACCGCCGCCGGGCTCCTGTCGGCACCGCCGCCGGGCTCCTGTCGGCACCGCCGCAGAGATCCTCTCCCCACCGCCGCAGAGATCCTTTGTCTCATTACAAACATTTACAGTTGTCCTCTCAGGTACTGTCAGCTCTGCTGTAATGTTCCTCAGCCCCACAATGGCCACCTGTTAGACAACTGCAAATGTGTTTGTAATGAGACCAGAAAAAAAAAAAAAAAAAAAAAAAAAAACTTTGCATTACTGGTTTGTTATAATCAGACACAGCTCACTGACAGACACACACACACACACACACACACACACACACACACTGCGCTTTGTGGTCCTTCACAATTTTATGGAAAATTATCTCGTTTGAGCTTTTCCAAGGCCTCCTGAGCGGATTGGGAACTAAATAGTTCATAGATCAGCGACAAACCGGAATAGTTACTGCGCTCCATTGTCTCGTCATGTTGTCCAATTAAATGGCAGAAAAATTAAAAAAAAACACAACCCACTACCCTCATCCAGGGTAAATCATTACTGCCTCCGCCTTTGTAACCTGATCCATAGAGTAATTGTCGGGGATCCTTGAATAGTTTAAATCACCTAATTGCAAATCCTATCCCTGGAGGTGTCATCAATAAACCTTGTAAATCTGACGAAAAAAAATGTGGCTGCCAGTCATTACCAGAACGCTGGCTGCAGAGTCTACACGATGACAGCCGATTTCTCCCAGTCATTAATATAAAGCCATGTAACAAGCCGACAAGACCGAATTCACATCCCCTCACAGGCAACTGAAGGATCAGACATCTACAAAATGAGCAAATAAACCCATGTGAGGTGCCCGGCGTGTGGTCAGCGGAAAATGGTGCATTGTGCCCCTTAAAAAGGCTCTTGTTACAGCGTGTGCTCTTATCTAGATTAGAAGGTATGAATGGAGTAATATATTCAGAGGCGAACGGCGGCATTGATTGAATGCGGCACACATATGCACGGCTGATTTGGCAGGAATTTACAAAGGAACCCGTCCGGTCCCCAATGCCCTCCAGCATCCATACCTCTATGGTCAAATTCCCTCCCTAATCAGCGCTGTATAACACTTCACTCACATCAATGTTTAAAAAACGACTTCTAAACTGCTCCAATGCTAGTTAGAGCCTTGACTAGTCAAAGGGGTGTTGTGTCTCTAGACTAGTTGGCCCTCTTTTCAGGTTATTAGGCCTCTGTGGGTGTGATAACATGACGTCCACAAGCCGGCGCCACAGACAGCCCCTGGAAATCTTGCGCATGTGCGTAGTTCATTCCATAAGCATCAGTGCGCTTCAGAAGCCTTGTGTTCGAACCCCGGCTTCATTTAGGCACACTGCTCATGATCAGAAGAAAAGCTTCTGCACTTATGGGCAGGGCTCCTCTCTGAAGACGGGACATGTACACCAGCTTCTGAGGCACATTTATGCGGCCAGAATGAGGCATGCACATGCGCAAAATTTCCATTAGCTGGCGGGGACTCTGTCTCGTGGAAATAGTCTTTATTGACCACAGTGGCGTGATTTCATGGAAAGAAGGTCAGCTTGTCTGGGGGACACAAAGCCTTATCAACTAGTCAAAGGGCCTTGCAGGTTCGCTTTTAAGATCAACATCTAGAAAGCAGATCTGAAAAGTTTCTATGGCTATAGGAACTGCCCTGTACATGTGTATTCAGGACCAGATACAAGTACATTTTTGTGCATATATGGGCCAAAAAAATGGGGCTGCCCCATGTTCAGGAGTGCCCCACACAAGAAAGAAGCCGGGAGGTGATGCTTTCTTGAAGATTGCCAGTTCAGGTTGGTGACATGGTTAAGGCGTTGGCCCGAATTGGCCACTCTGAGGCCTAAAACACACTTCCGCAAAAAAAAAAAAAAAAAAAAAACGTACGTGTCTTACGATACGTTTTTCGGGTCAGTGTTCCGTTTAGGGGCATTTCTCCGGTACGTATGGCATCCGTGTGATGGCGTATGCGAGCTGTGTGTGCGTGTGGAATGTCCATATTGACATAAAATACGTACGTGTGCTGTCCGTGTGCTGTCCGTTTTTAAAGGCCCGCATTCTTACACAATTAACGATTTTAATCATTCATCATGAGATCCTGGTGTTGTTGTTTGCTTTCAATTGACCAGATAGGTTGGAAACAAGTGTTGCAGATTTGGTGATGAAAAACGGACACGGACGATACGTGCTGAACACGGACAGGACCCAGACTAAAGCGGGTCCGTGCCTGCATGCTGCCGGCCAAAAACGGACATGTCGTCCGTGTAGAAAAGCGCACACACGTACTTACCACACGGACACACGTTCCGTGTGATTTTACGTGTGTGCCATCTACCATTGAACATGGGTCTCCGTGTCTCCGGTACGTGCAAATACGTACCGCACACGTACAAAAAAAACGGATGTGGTCCGTGTGTTGCGGGTCTGATGCAGTTTTGCTCCTACAGCACTGGAGAAGCACAGGTGCACCTATGCTGGTTGCTTCCAGGTAGTTATCTGGCACCATTTTATTGAAGACATAATTACTGTTGCGATGTACTTGCGCCGTCAACAATGGCGGTGCAATGCAAAATTCAAAAGAAAAAGGGGGCAAGCTATGAAGACGCCGGAGGTGGAAAATATGCAGAGGTCCCGAGCCACGAAGGCCCAGTGCATCTCTGCAACTTTGATTAAAGTTATTCCATCAACCAAGCATCCGATCTTTCTATAACAGGTATGCCTGCAACCAGCATCTTAGCACCAATATGGCACTGCCTTTACTTCATATAGTAAACTCCTGGTGGTTGGTCCTCTTTAAAAAAATAAATAAATAAATAAATAAAAAAATAAATTGACAGGAGCTAAAAGAAATAAAGATAAAATAGTTGCAAACTGTCAAATCAAGCTCACCGATAGTTTCTCAGTTAACTTATTCTGCAGCCAACAATAGACAGTTGTTAACATTTTAAAGGAAACACGCTTGCAAAGAATATTTTTAGCCAAAAAAACTGCACTTAATTGAGTGCATCTGAAAAAAAGTGCCCATATTTTTTTTTTATTTTAAATGTTATAAATAATTAGTGGTTATTTCTATAGAAAGAGTATATAGTCTTTGTACTGCCTTAAAGAAAACATTGAAGACATTTGCAAAGGGATAGAAGCAGAAGACACTCATACCGAATACTCCATAGCACTAGTAAACAAATGCCGCCATCTGTTGGTGGGACAGAACCAACAGGAACTGAAGTGTAAGGAATGAGCTTCATTAAGGGAAGAGTTTGGAGGGAATACTGGATCAGGAGACAACTGTGGTGCAGTTACAACATATTAAAGGTTGGGCTGTCAGCTAAGAGGCAGAGTTGGTGCCACAACTAGCAGGGAAGTTAATGTATGCACAGTGGATGAAGTAGAAGTAATCAGTAGCAAACCAAGAGTGAGGAATTTGAAGACAGAATACCGTCAACTGAGGAACCCAAAGACAGAATACCGTCAACTGAGGAACCCAAAGACAGAATACCGTCAACTGAGGAACCCAAAGACAGAATACCGTCAACTGAGGAACCCAAAGACAGAATACCGTCAACTGAGGAACCCAAAGACAGAATACCGTCAACTGAGGAACCCAAAGACAGAATACCGTCAACTGAGGAACCCAAAGACAGAATACCGTCAACTGAGGAACCCAAAGACAGAATACCGTCAACTGAGGAACCCAAAGACAGAATACCGTCATCTGAGGAACCCAAAGACAGAATACCGTCATCTGAGGAACCCAAAGACAGAATACCGTCATCTGAGGAACCCAAAGACAGAATACCGTCATCTGAGGAACCCAAAGACAGAATACCGTCATCTGAGGAACCCAAAGACAGAATACCGTCATCTGAGGAACCCAAAGACAGAATACAGTCATCTGAGGAACCCAAAGACAGAATACAGTCAACTGAGGAACCCAAAGACAGAATACAGTCAACTGAGGAACCCAAAGACAGAATACCGTCATCTGAGGAACACAAAGACAGAATACCGTTCCCAGAGGAACCCAAAGACAGAATACCGTCATCTGAGGAACACAAAGACAGAATACCGTCATCTGAGGAACCCAAAGACAGAATACCGTTCCCAGAGGAAGGCCAGACTTCAGTCAAAATCCATACCAGAGACCGTGAAACAAACAAGTGCAGAGTCTGAATGAGCTGGGACGTTAGTAGCGTGTGGCAAGGTGGGAAGGAGAGAAGCCTAAGTAATTACCAAAGAGACTGTTGAAGCAATAAACTGTAATGCAAAAGTGTTAAGGCTAGTGTTCTATTAAGATAGATACCTTTATACATAACTTGAGTTTTCCTGCATAAAAAAAAAAAAAAAGTGTATACTATGACTAGAAGTAGGGCGACGCCGACTGTCCTGACGAAAAGACAGGAATCGGGTTAACGCTAGTGAAATCTGTGAAACAAAATCTGTAGTAGTTGAGTTATTGTTACCCTGCATATTGCCAAATGTTCATCGATTTTCCCTGTCAAACTTTTATACGACTTATTGATTGCCTATTCCCTACCTAGACTTGTGAGTCAGCACTGAGTAGCCTTTCTTGCGTCATTGCATTCCTGGCACCTGCCACCAACCCCAAATTCCTACAATTTGCTAATTTTATCTGAACCTGTACTCAAGGATCAAAAATGATTGCTTTAACCTCCAATTGACAAGTCACCTTCATTCTAGAAATCATTAGTCTGTGTTCCGAGACTTAAGGGTGCTTTACACGAGACGAGCCATCAAGCCATGCATCGTCGGGGGTCATGGTTTTCGTCACGCACATCCGGCATCGTTCACGACGTCGTCTTGTGTGACACCTCCGAGCGACGTAGTATCGCTCACAAATAGTGAGTCGTGTACTCGTCGCTCAATTTTAAAAAATTGTTTAATTAAAATGGCGCCGGTTGTTAATCGTACCCGGGGTAGCACACATTTCTCCGTGTGACACCCCGGGAACTATGAACACAG